>NC_061114.1:118228459-118289282 GCF_002878395.1 Capsicum annuum
TGAGTACTGGTAGTTTTCATTTATTTGATGTTCATATAGAGTTGATTTTGGAGATTGGATGTGCTTTTGGTATCGGAGTTACTCTTTTTCATTAAATTTATCTATGTCTAGTCTTTCATCTTTGAGATAAATTGTATTTTACTATTTATTACTCATAGTTCTTTTGTAGTCGCTCTTGTATCGACATTAGAAAGTCTTCGATTGCTTGTTGGCTTTTAATATTTATTAGACCCTTATGACTGTGTTACTTCAGTTTGAGTCTTCGTTTATTAATTCTAAGATTTTATGCCATTTCCACCAAGTTAGCCTATTGCAAATTGCTCGGGATATGGTTTATCTTACATATTAGCGGGATAAACTAGGTGATATCATGACTCATAAATCAGGTCATGACAAATTAGTATCAGAGCCAAGGTTTCATTCGTATCATTAGTACAAGAACAAGTTTTTAGTAGAGTCTCACAAATTGAAATAACGACATTGGTTTCTTATCTTTGAGAATCTATAAGAATTTCTTTGTAGTTCTTCACTTCTTTCACTCATTTCATCCTAAGAGTCTGAGTTGGTTTCTAAAGCATTTCTTTGGTTTCTCTATTTTGCAGCTAACTAGGACACATGCTATCACTACACAAGATGATGGTCCCAAGACAAAGCCTAGAGGTTGTGGATAGTTGTGATATTTATCCCTAGTTAGGGGCTAGGATAGAGGGCCTTCACCAGACCTTATTCCTTCTTTTGAGATAGAGGTTCTTCTGCCATAGCCAGTAGTGGGCAAGGGACTAGCCCAGGCTCCACCAGGATTTATTTCTTCTTTAGTGCTTAGAGATGCATTAGTTCATCTACTAGGAGTTTTTGGTGGTGCACCTTTTGATGGTGCATATTCTATATAGTAGAGTGGTACTAAGGTTGGGTAACAACTTATAGTTTTGGATCCTAGAGTTAAGGTCCCTTTTGCACTAGTTGTTTCTTAGTTGGTAGTTGCCAAGCTAGTGGTTGTCGAACCAGCTGTGTTAGCTAAGGACCAAAAGATGTTGGGTAGGTTCTTGACATTGGCTCTACCTAGGTTCTCTAGTATACCTGGTGAGGATGCTTATGAGTTTCTAATTTTTTGTGAGAATAAGCTCCATAATTTGAGCCTAGTTGACACTCAAGGTGTGTATTAAACTACTTTTCATTTAAACTTGGCAGCTAGACATTGGTGTAAAGGATATCTTGATTCCAAGCTAGTTGGATATCTTTCTGTGACATGAACTCAATTTTCTAAGAACTTCTTAGAGAAGTATATGCATCTCAGTCTTAGGGATTGTCTGAATGATTAGTTCTCAAGGTTGGAGCAGGGTTCCATGACCTTTGTAAAGTATGAGGCTTGTATTTACAAGTTGTCTAGGCATGCTACTTCTAATCTGACTATTGAATATGAGAGGGTGTGTTGCTTTGTTTGTGGGTTAAGACTTTATCTTCTTATGTTTACTTATATTTTGGTTGCTATGGGTAGGTCTTTTGCGGAGATGTTAAACCATAAAAATATGATAGAGAAGATGCACTGTGAGGCCCAAGAGGGCAGTGATAAGAGGCCTCAATATAAGGGTTGTTTCAGTGGGAGATATAATGATGCATAATTCAGAGGTAGAGGTTCCCAGGATAGGTACCTTCCATGTCATCCATTTCAGCAAAAGAGTCAGTCTAATAGACCCATTAAGGTTCCACTTTAGATTTTTAATAGAGGCCAGTCTAGCTCTAGTGATCGTCCTAGTCAGGGTCGTGATTAGTCTTTGTGAGGTTCTTCTTATATCTAATATAGTCACAGCGGTTATTCTATGTCAGCTGGATCTTCTAATTTCTTCCTAGCACCTAGGGAATATTATGGTTGTAGATCTTTTGGTCATTTTTTGAGGGAGTTACCTAGTCGTAGAGTGATTTTTCTTATAGCTTGGAGTGCTCCACCTATTAGTGTAGTTCATATTTTTTCTAGAGGTGGTATGTATGGTCTTAGGGGTAATCACATAGGATGCTCATGGAGGATCTTAGGTAGGTAGGACAATAGATCGGCCAGTTATCCAGCGTGGCAAACAAGGTAAGTTATATGCAGTACCTGCAGGAACCTAGGCTGAGTCCTTGGATGCTACTATTATATCTATTATATTTGATCTGGGATACACTTATTCTTATGTTTTTGTTTATTATGCCCTAGAACTAGATTATCTTAGGATTCATTATCTGTGACATTATGTGTATCTACTCTCATGGGTGATTCGTTAGTAGTGGATTAGGTTTTTGAATAATTTGTTGTGACTTTTAGAGATGTTTATACTAATGTTGATCTAATTATATTATACATGGTGTATTTTAATATGATTAAAGGCAGGGACTGGTTATCCCATAATCATGGAATGATGGATTATTTTACCATGATCGTTACCTTAGCTATGCCAGTTATGCCCCAATCATATAGTAGAGTATGGTTAGTTGTGATCTAACGTGGATTATATCTTATATTCATGTTAGGAATCATATGTCCAGGGGTTGTGAGTCTTATCTCATTTATATTTGTGATGTTAGTGTGGAGAGTCCATCGCTTTACATTATTTCTATAGTTAATGAGTTTCCTAATATTTTCCCTATTGATCTACTTGGTATTACTCCTCCCTATAATATTGAGTTTATTGTTGATCTTGAGATAGACACCCGACCAATTTCTATGGAACCTTACTATATGGCTCCTACCGAGCTTAGAGAGCTAAATTCTAAACCTCAACGTCTTTTTGGGAAGGGTTTTATTAAACTTAGTGTGTCACATTGGAGAGCTCCTATGTTGTTTTTGAAGAAGAAGGACAACTTAATGCAAATGTGTATTGAAAATAAAAAGCTTAATAAGGTGACGGTGAAGAATTATTATTTTATTCCTCACATTGATGATTTATTTGACAAGCTTCAGGGAGCAAGGGTGCTCTCTAAGATTAACTTTTGCTCTAGTTACCATCAATTGAGGATTCGGGTTAAGGATATCCCCAAGACAGTCTGTAAGACTCGTTATGGTCATTATGAATTCCTAGTGGTGTCTTTTGGGTTGACTAATGCCCAGACTGCATACATGGATTTGATGAACCTAGTGTTCAGGTATTATTTGGATTCGTTCATAATTTTGTTCAATAATAAGATCCTTGTGTACTTAAGAAGTAGAGAGAAGCATGCCCATTATTTGATAATTGTGCTCCGGACATTGAGAGATTATATATTTTTTGCCAAATTCTCTTTGTGTGATTTATGCTTGATTTAATGATATTTTTTAAGGGAGTTACCTAGTCGTAGAGTGATTTTTCTTATAGATTGGAGTGCTCCACCTATTAGTGTAGTTCATATTTTTGCTAGAGATGGTATGTATGGTCTTATGGGTGATCACTTAGGGTGCTCATGGAGGATCTTAGGCAGGTAGGACAATAGATCGGCCAGGTACCCAGCCAGGTGGCGGACATGGTAAGTTATATGCAGTACCTGCAGGAACCTAGGCTGAGTCCTTGGATGCTACTATTATATCTATGATATTTGATCTGGGATACACTTATTCTTATGTTTTTATTTTATACCATATAATTAGATTATCTTAGGATTCATTATCTATGACATTATGTGTATCTATACTCATGGGTGATTCATTAGTAGTGGATCAGGTTTTTGAATAATTTGTTGTGACTTTTAGAGATATTTATACTCATGTTGATCTAATTATATTGTACATGGTGTATTTTAATGTGATTATAGGCATGGACTGGTTATCCCATAATCATGGAATCATGGATTATTTTACCATGATCGTTACCTTAGCTATGCCAGATATGCCCAAATCATATAGTAGAGTATGGTTAGTTGTGATCCAACAAGGATTATATCTTATATTCATGTTAGGAATCATATGTCCAGGGGTTGTGAGTCTTATCTCATTTATATTTGTGATGTTAGTGTGGGGAGTCCATCGCTTTACTTTGTTTCTATAGTTAATGAGTTTCCTAATATTTTCCCTATTGATCTACTTGGTATTACTCCTCCCTATAATATTGAGTTTATTGTTGATCTTGAGATAGACACCTGACCAATTTCTATGGAACCTTACTATATGGCTCCTACCGAGCTTAGAGAGCTAAATTCTAAACCTCAAGGTCTTTTTAGGAATGGTTTTATTAAACTTAGTGTGTTACTTTGGTGATCTCCTATGTTGTTTGTGAAGAAGAAGGTCAACTTAATGCAAATGTGTATTGAAAATAGAAAGCTTAATAAGGTGACGGTGAAGAATTATTATTTTATTCCTCACATTGATGATTTATTTGAAAAGCTTCAGGGAGCAAGGGTGTTCTCTAAGATTAACTTTAACTCTAGTTACCATCAATTGAGGATTCGGGTTAAGGATTTCCCCAAGACAGTCTGTAAGACACATTATGGTCATTATGAATTCCTAGTGGTGTCTTTTGGGTTGACTAATGCCCAGACTGCATACATGGATTTAATGAACCTAGTGTTTAGGTATTATTTGGATTCGTTTATAATTTTGTTCAACAACAACATCCTTGTGTACTGAAGGAGTAGAGAGAAGCATGCCCACTATTTGAGAATTGTGCTCTGGACATTGAGAGATTATATATTTTTGCCAAATTCTCTTAGTGTGATTTAGGCTTGATTTAATGATATTTTTTGGCATGCGCCATCAAAATATGGAATTATGGTTGACCCAATGAAAATTGAGGCTATTCGTGGTTGGTCTAGGCCTATATCTCTGACTAAGATTTTGTCTTTATTGGCTTGGTCGGATATGATAAATAATTTGTTGTGAGTTTTGCTAATATTGTAGCACCTATGACTAGATTGAATCGAAAGGAGGTTCCTTCCCAATTGTTCTAGGAGTGTGAGTCTATCTTTGGGAAACTTAAAATGTTTCTTACTTTGGCTCCTATTGTGTATCTTCCTTTTGAGGGTGAGGGATTCCCCATGTATTGTGATTCTTCTGGTGTTTTTTTGGGTTATGTATTAATGCAATAGGGTTGTGTTATTGCTTATGCTTTGATGGAGTTGAGGGTATGTGACTACAACTATCCTACTCATGATTTGGAGTAGGCTATGGTTGTTTTTGCGCGTAAGATTTTGAGGCATTATCTGTATGGTGTGCATTGTGAGATCTCTATGGAACATCATAGTCTTTATTATCTTACGACCCAGAGGGAACCTAATTCTAAGCAGTGTAGATGGATGGAGTTTTTTATGGATTATGATATCTCTATTTTGTCTTATCTGGGCAAAACGAATGTGGTAGCATATGCCTTAAGCCAAAAAGTTGTGTGTATGGGTACCTTGGTGCGTATTTTAATTTCTTAGACACCATTGTCATAAGACATTTAGTCCATACAAAATTTGATTGTATGGATTGATATTTCACGCCCTAGGAGGATTCTTGTTAGTGTTTGGGGGTGGTCCTCGCTATTTCAGAAGATTCGGGATTGCCAGTTTGAGGATAAGAGATATTACATCAGCTGTGATCAGGTGTTAGTTTTGAGTCTTTGAGGGCTACCATAGATTTAGAGGGCATTTTGAGATTTCATCGCTGCATTTGTGTTTCAGGGTTGATAGCTTGATTCAGTCGATCTTGTATGAGGCTCACAACTCTAGGTATTTTATTTACTCGAGTGCAACAAAGATGGACAGATATTTGAGACAATATTATTGGTGAAGTGGAATGAAGAATGACGTGTCATACTTTATGGCTTGTTTTCTATGTTTTCAGTATGCAAAGGTCGAGCGTCAGACACCCAGTAAATTAACCCAAGGGTTGCCCATTCATAGGTGGAAGTTGGAGCAGATTATAATAGATATTTTCACTAGTTTTCCTCTTACATACCATGGTTCTAATGGTATTTGTGTTAGTGTTGATGGATTGATCAAGTCTACATATTTTATTCCTATTAAAATGTTCTTCAATACCCTGTGATTAGCACGTGTCTATGTTCATGAGGTAGTCCATCTATATGGTGTGTCTCTATCCATCATTTCAGACCGGGTGTTGGTGTTCACTTCTATCATTCAGAAAGCTTTATAGAAGGATTTGGGTACTCAGGTGGATCTTTGAAAAACCTTCAATAATTAGGTCGATGGCCAGTCAGAGAGGACTATTCAGGTTCTTGAGGATATGCTTTGATCATGTGTTATGGATTTTACAGGTCAGTGGGAGCAGCATTTAGCCTTGGCAGAGTTTTCATATAATAATAACTACCATTCGAGTATTGAGATAGTGTCTTTTGAGGATTTTTATTATATGAGAAGTTGCTCTTCGATTGGATGGTTTGAGACTTTTGAGGTTAGACCCCGTGGTACTGACTTGCTTCAAGAGTCGTTAGATAAAGTTAGGGTGATTTAGGAAACGTTAAGGGTCGATAAGAGTAGGCAGAAGGCTTATGCAGATTGTAGACTTCATGGCTTAAGATTTGGAGTTTGTGATTGGGTATTCCTCTATGTATCATTGATGAAAGGTGTGATGAGGTTTGGGAGGAAAGGCAAGCTTATCCCTAGATTTATTAGAACCTTTGATATTCTTTGAATAGTTGGTGAGGTGGCTTATGAGTTGGCCTTAACCCTAGATTTTTCTATTGTCTATCCTGTCTCCCAAGCTTATATGTTGCGGCATCATATTCCTGATCCACCTCATATACATAGATGAGTCTCCATCTAATTGGATGAGCGGTTGACCTTCGTGAAGGAGCCTTTGCAATTTTGTCAAGTAATGTTAGGCAGTTGTGCACTAGGGAGATTCTTGTCCCTAAGGGTTAGTAGAGGCACCTCCAAGTAGAGGAGGCAACTTGGGAGATCGAGAGCGAGATATGGACCAAGTATACTCACCAGTTCAAGGCTTTAGGTACATCCTAATCCTTTACTTTAATGAATAAAAGTGCTTTTAGTAGTGGATATTGTAATGACCCTTCCGCTCTTTTTTGTATTTCTACTCATTTTCTCCATCTAGATCTTTCATATAGATGCCCCAATCCATGTACGACTTGGTGGAAATGATAATTTGTTTATGGGGGCAGTTTGTTTGGTTTTTAGAGACAATTCCCTATTTTGAAGTTTTTGTTGGTTTAAATTGGCTACCAGATAAAAACTTTAGTCAAACAACCTTGTATGCCTAAACTGAAAATTCCAACAGCTCTGAAATATTGATTTTATGATGGGTGACCCTTAGTCTGGGCCCTGAGGTTCACAAATTCATTTTGGGCTAATAAACATAACTTAAGAAAAATAGTAAGTGGATGTAGGACGTACTTTACATCAAAATGACCTTAGAAGTGAATTTTTATAGGGTAGCATAGTCCATTTACTATTTGAGGTTCGGGATGAATCTTGAGGGGTTGGAAAAAAACCCAAATTAAACCTGCTTTAGCTGGTGGACTTATATGGTGCACTTTCTTATGCGGCAAATTTGGTCGCTCATGCAGAGGTCCACTACAGCTCGCAGCTAACTGCTTAAGCAATTAAGCTAGCCTTGTCAAATACAGCTAAAGAAGAACAACAATCACTTAAGAGGTAGACGCTAAAGTGGCAAGGGACCGCTTAAGTGGTACCTGTGCAGTTGTCAGGATGTCACTAAACCAACACTAGGTCGCTTAAGCAGTGACTGCTTAGGCAGACCAGTGATCGCTTAAGCTTTACCCATGGACATGGGAAGGGTATAAATGCCCCATTTATCCCGTTTTTCACCATTTCTCTTCCACTCTCTAGAATCTTAAACCTTAAAAAGCGGTAGTTCTTCGGAGAATCAATTGTGGGTGATTGTGGAGCTTTAGCATCATTAATTTACACAATTTCCTATGCAATTTATCGTAAGATTCCACGATTTTCATGATATATTTCCCTATTCTTATCTAAAATCTCTAAAAGCTCGGTGACTTGATTTTAGCAACATTATAGCATTGAATTCACCTATTTTTTACGATAAATCTTCCATGAGCATAGGGTGACGTTGAGTTGGTTTTTGAGACATAATTTCCACAGACGAACCCTACATAGGATTTTACGTAATTTTGGACCTGAAGAACAATAGTGCAATATGGGTATAATTTTTCTAAATTTGATAAGTGCATTGGGATTTTGATAGTGTAGCACCTTGGGGGAGCTCGTTAGAAAGGGAAATTGGTGATTTAATGAATTCTTTGGGCTTTCTTTGGCACCCAGGTAGGCTAGACGTACCTTCTTCATAGATTGAGCTATCTCGTAGTATGAACATGATATTATGCTAGACATGGGGTAAGATTTAGGTGTTGGAAATATAAAAGAGAATATTTGATTTAATTGGACCCTTAGGCTATCATGTAACTATGGACTTTGAATGGTTAGCAAAGTTATTAATAGCTTAGGTGATTTGAGCTTTACAGTAAATATTTCGAATGAAAATACCTTAATTACTCAAGGTAGTTTTAATTGCCCTAGTTATTCATGTTAGAGTGGATTATCCTTACATACTTGAGTTAAGGTAATTGTCATAGTTGTTATTAGTTTATGTAGGGTCACCTTAGTTGTTCATTTAGGGAAATACTTCTATCGTAGGGCTAATTACAACTTACTTGACATCTAGAAAAGAAGTTAGATACCTTAGCCTAATCTGGGTTAAAAGTTACCTAAATTGATTCTTATGGATTACAAGTGGAGCCCTCCAGCCCACCTTAGGCCAAGAATTGTAATAGTTGTATAGACTCATATTCTTATGAAATACTCTTATTAATGATTAGTTGCAACTTGAGTAGGTTGCACATACTTATTTAGTATGTTAGTTGGCTATTGAAGGGTTGATACAAATTCCTAGTTTTGGTAGTGATATTTCCCATATACATGACTAAGGATATAACTTATTTTTGACATGGCTTTCGAATATGATTGATGACTTATGCATATGATTATTGATAAGCTTTTCATATGATTGATAGCATGTCCTATTGGCATGTTAATGCTGTAGATATCGACATGATTAAAGTGTAATGACTTATAGATATAATATGACTTATAAATATAATTTGTCAAATGGATATGATATGTCTTATAGAAATGATATGGATTGTAGATACGATTAATGGCTTATATATGTGATTGGTCGCTTATAAATATGAGTGTCTATTTAAGTCAGGCAGTTGAATGATCTTGCTAATATGGGTCACGGTTCTAGCCTAGCAAATGATTATGATGATACTAAAGAGTTTCGGTTCAAGTATGGCATTGGGGATTATGTATGAGATGGTACAATTTAAATGGATTCTTGATTATGGTATGATGCTTAGGTTACTTACTACTATTTAGTTATTAGTTCCTTGATTGTACCCTTAAGGCTTATAGGGGACTACGTTAGGTTATCTACTTTTCCTCCCTTATTGATTCATTTGGGCCAATCTTGTAGTTAATGGTGTGATTTGTACATTTTTGTCTCGTATGAATTTATTAATCTATTTATAGAAGGGTCAGAGCTTATTTCTAGGTCTTCCCATTTTTATCTTGACTTAGTTTGTTGATGTGTCACAGAAAAATGACACTTCAATGCTTAAAATCATTAATTTATGTGCATACATAGGTTACTTTTGTCGATATGATGCACTTTGTTGTTTATTTCAAGTAAAAATACGTCTACAGTAGAGTTGGGATGAAAATAGAAGAAAAAGACCTTAAAATACAAATTCTAGCCTAGATATGAGTCACCTAAGGAATCGTCAATTCACTAAATGACTCGTGTGATGACTCATAAGCATAACAGAACCAAAGGCCCAAATAAGTGAAGAAAGATACAACTCAAAGCTAAGAGTTGTGATTAGGAGTCAAAAGCATAACAATGTTCAAAGCTACAATCAAGCGTTAAAGTCCCAAAAATATACGAGTCAAAAGTCTGAGTATGACTCATATAATCAAATCATGAGAAGATTAGTGTCCAGTCTTGGAAAGAAGTAATTCCTAGGTCGATACGAGAACATGACATGAGTTATTTACTCGTGTATGACTCATAAGCTGAAGTTATATAAGGAATAGAAAGTTGAAGTCTTGGGAGATTAGTTGACTCAAATGGTACGACTCATATGATGTTGGTATTAGATGAAGATCGAGTCGTACTGAGTGCCCGCATAACTTTACCTTTCCTGCTTTTATTAGGATTTCTATTTTATTTTGAGATACTATAATTACCCTAGGTTTATCTTTTAATAGGTTTCACATTCTTACAATATTTTTGCATACTTTATAATTATTCTTGAAATTTTGGTTGTTTTATTCAATTCAAGACTTTGGATTTATTTATATTATTCTTGTGCAATTAATTACATATTTTCCTCATTGATAATCATGGATTCTTAAATGAACATGAGCGGTTAATCTCCTTGACTAGGGTTGTTGTAATGCCCCGAGTCTGTACCCTAGACGTTACACGGTGCTCAAAATTCTGAAGGACCACAAGCTAACCCATGACTGGTACCTGCTGCAATAACTGAACAATAGTACTGAATAATATATACAATTTGGCGAAAACATATGCCATGAGGTTCAAATCTGTAAATAAATCTTACTACGGTATCAAAATACCAAAACTGAATATAATTACTGAAAAATTGATCAACTGTTTAAAAATACTCTAGTCTGAAAAAGCCTCTAACTGTCTGAACTGTGGAGCTGATTGGACAAGCCCCCAACTAACTCCATTTACTAAGGGCGCTATGAGGACTCACCGTGCGTCTGAACCTATGATATAAGACATCATAGCGCAAAGAAAAACATGGATCAGTAATTTGAATATACTGGTATGCTCAGTAAGGTAAGCTGATAGGCATGATTTTATATTCATGCACAATAATAACTGAATAACATGAGTATAACTGAGTAAGAGTACATGAATGAATACACAGATTATAGCTGTGATCGTGATAATGCTGAGTACTAAAATAGAATACTGATAACTGATATCTGAATTTATGAATACTGTATTACTGATTATCTAAATGACTATAGCTGACAGTTTTGAATACTGTGAACCATACTGAGTTTCGTACTTAGCTGAGTAACTATATCTGATAGTCCTGAATATGCAGAACTCAGCTGAGTTCTATTCTTAGACTGAGATTGGAACTGAGATTGTGGGAGGTAATAATCTATCCAACATGCCCTATCACTAACTAATTTGGGGTCCAACCTATAACCATAGTTGGAAGGGTGTCAATACCGTGCCATGGGTAAGGATAAGATAAAAGTTAACCCTCTCTAACAGAAAGCTCTTACGTCAACCCTCGATGGAAAGATAACTCGGATGAGAAGTATCAACCCTCATAATGTCTGGCAGGAAGATACCTCAACCTACACTGGCTATGCAGTTCTATAATGCAGGGATTGCTACTAAGGGTCAAACCCTCTACTGACGTGAATACCCACCCTTGGGTTAACTCGGTGTTGAATCCTACTCCCAATTGAATAGACACTGAACTGATTTCTAGCCTGTACTAGGTTAGACTGAATGGTTACTGAGATTATTATTTAGCTAAACTAAGTTTACTAAGGTCTGAACTCAAAACTGAATTAAACTTGACTAATTTGGATTCTAATGAGTTTTCCTGAGTTCTATAACTGAATGAGAGTACTACTGATCGTGCTGTGACTGATACTGTTCTACAACTGACCATGACTCTAGGTAATTATCTAAATTGGCTGGTACAAGTACCCTAAGACTTAATAGCATAAATTAAGAGACATGGCATAACATAAAGCATATAAACTATAATGTTGATCACCATTTATTTATTCATTGAGGCATTTTGACTAACACTTACATGGTATAAATTGCACATTTGCTAACTTGACATGATTTCATTCTCTTAATAGTTCACATAGAGAATGTATCAAGCAGTTGGTGAGCATAGTATATGCACATAGTATTGAACAACAAGTGAGCATCATAATTCATCTCTAATTTCACAAGTCAAGGGTTTATCATGGATTCACATGAAGCTACTCACAAAATTCTCAATTTCACATGATATATATATATATATATATATATATATATATATATATATATTATCATGAATTAGAACTTAATCCAAATAGAAATCATAGATACACTTTAATTCTAACCATGGAAATCGTAAAATCAATTACTTGAAGTTCAAAAGAGATTCTTGTACTCCAAGGGTGGAAGGAGCCCTTGGATGAACATTTCACATACTGTGTTGAAGAATTTTTCAATGTTTATGGTTGAATATTGAGTTCTTGATTTGAAGTTGGATCTTCTAAGATTTTGTTCTTGGGAAAATTTGAGAAAGAATGATTATATTTGATTTATAGGGAGTTTAATTTCATGTTTTGGGGACTGAGGGTTGACGGAAATAGAACTAAATACCCTCAAGAATGCAGACTTTTAGTGACTAAATACTAGGTTACCGACGCGTAGGTCGATTCAGCGCGTTGATGGCATTGACGTGATAGCCAATGCTTCGTGCCATGTTTGCATCGATTCACTGGAATTGGCCGATGGTAGCTGGGTAAAATAGTAATCAGTGCGATAGTCGATGGGACACACCAATATCATATTGATCCACTATTTTGTGATTCCAACGGAGCTTCAAATAAAGTTTGAAAAATCTGAAACTTGTCCGAAAATACCTACGGACATTCCTGATCATGAATCAACCTAAACATCATTATGTAATGAGCGTAAAGGAAGAGAGATAAGATTGGCAACCTTCATAGGTTAAAATGACACTAAGTCTGAGTATTTAGCTAAAATATTCTAAGTTGGGACCCCTTGACAAGCCTAAAGGACTGAATTAAGCTTACGATTTTGCGGGGTCTTGCATTATCTCCACCTTTGGATCATTCATCCTCGAATGAGACTGCTGAGATGGAGAGTACTGAGAGGATGACTTACTTACTGGACATGAACATTTGGAACATGACTATATGACTGATATTGCTGGTATTCTGAATTATCATACTGAATATGCATATCTGATGCATGGATATAGCTGAATATGATTCATGTATGCATGATTGATATTACTGATAAACTGAATCTATATACTAAACATGAATATCTGATGCATGCCTGCATGATTAAACTGGCTCATGAACGTATAACTGAATATGCAATGGGAACTGATACCACGTTTCTAACTGAAATTTGAACATAAAACTGATTAAGCTTAAGGAAATTATTACCTTGAGCTTAGTCTGGTTTAGTACAGAATAGATGAGGATATTTAGTTTGCATGTCTGCTTCTGCTTCCGTAGTAGCTTCCTCAATGGACTGATTTCGCCAAAGAACTTTGACTAGAGTAACTTCTTTGTTCCTCAGTCTGCGAATCTTATAGTCAAGTATTTCGACTGGGATCTCTTCATGAGAGAGGCTATTCTGAATATCTATGTTCTCAATAGTGACTATGACTGATGGGTGACCTATGCATTTCTTTAGGAAGGAGACATGAAGCATTAGATGAGCTGAAGATAAATTTAAAGGTATCTCAAGCTCGTAAGCTACCTTTTTGGAACTGCTGAGAATTTGGTAAGGACCAACATATCGAGGAATGAGTATCCCTTTCTTGCCAAAATGCTTCACTCCTTTCATATGAGAGACCTATAATTACACATAGTCAGCAATCTCAAACTTGAGATCTTTTCTGTGCAGATCTGTATACGATTTCTATAGGCTCTGAGCTGTCTTAAGCCTTTCCCTAATCAACTGGACCTTCACTAAGGTATCAAACAGCAATTCAAGCCCTACTACTATGGCCTCACCCACTTCAAACCAACCAATGGTAGATCTACACCTTCTCCCATAAAGCACCTCAAATGAACCCATCAGAATACTGAAGTGATAGTTGTTGTTATATGTGAACTCAATTAAAAGCAAGTGGTCATCCCAACTAGATTTAATGTCTATGCACATGCTCGTAGCATATCTTCCAAAGTCTAAATAGTCCTTTCTACTTGACAATATGTCTGAGGATGAAAGACTGTACTGAGATAAAATCGGGTACCAAGAGCCTTTTGGAATGCTTTCCAGAAATAAGAGGTGAATTGGGTACCCCTATCTGAAATAATGGACAATGAAAAATTATGCCATCCCACCAACTCCTTGATATAGAGTTTGGTGTGATCCTCTATTGAATAAGAGGTATGAACTGGAAGAAAATGAGATAATTTGATCATCCTATCTAAATTGACCCAAACTGAATCATGTTGATGATGAGTACGAGGTAAACCCATCACAAAGTCCCTGTTCACTTCTTCCTATTTCCAGGTGGGAATACTGAACTCCTGTATGAACCCACTAGGCTTTTGATGCTTAATCTTAACCTTCTGACATGTTGAGCACTTAGCCACAAACTCTGCAATGTCTCTTTTCATCCCATTGCACTAATAGATCTCCCACGAATTATTGTACATCATTGTTGCCACTGGATGAATAGAGTAACATACACCATGCGCTTCTGCAGGAATTCCTAGCCCTAAGTCATCTACCCCTAGCATACCCAGATGACTCTGACAATGCAAAACACCATCTCACCCTTGGGATAAAACCTCTATCTTTTGATTTCTGACTGATTCCTTCAACTAAACTAGACTAAGATCCCTATCCTACTTTCCCTTCACTTCAAAACCTAGGGATGATTCTGAGCTACTCTGCACCCATACACTACCTTCTACTAAATCGACTAAGTAAAAACCTAGTTGGGCTAGTCGATGAACTTCCTGGGCTAACTTCTTCTTACTATTCTCAACACGGGCAACACTACCAATAGACATTCAACTGAGAGCGTCAACCACTACATTGGTCTTGCCTAGATGATACAGAACACTCATGTCATAGTTTTTCAACAACTCTAACCACTTTCTCTGATGAAGGTTGAGGGATTTCTGAGAGAACACATACTACAGGCTCTTTTGATCAGTGAACATATCAACGTACACACCATACAAGTAATTCCTCCAAATATTTAAGGGAAAAACTATTGCTGCTAACTCAAGATCATGAGTAGGATAGTTCTTCTCATGGGGCTTAAGTTTTCTAGAGGAATAATTATGACCTTACCTCTCTACATCAAAACAAAACCCAATCCAACTTTGGAAGCATCACAATAAATAACAAAACCATCTAAACCATCGGGTAGGGTCAAAACTGGAGCTGTAATGAGTTGAGTCTTCAACTCTTGAAAACTATTCTCACAAGGATGTAACCACTAGAACTTCACTTTCTTTTGAGTCAATATAGACATAGAGGATGCAATAGATAAAATTCCCTCAACAATCAATTGGAATAGCCCTCCAAACCTAAGAAATTCTTGATATCTGATGGAGAGATGGGCCTGGGCCAGTTTCTTACTGCTTCGATCTTTTAGGGATCAACTCTAATTCCATCATCGAAAATCATATGTCAAAGAAATGCTACTGACTTTACCAAAAATTCTTACTTACTGAATTTGGCGAATAACTGATGGTTTTTGAGAGTCTGTAATACTATTTTGAGATGTACTGCATGATCGTATTCACTATAGGAGTAAACATGAAATTCATCTATGAAGACTATGATGAACATGTCCATGTACTTATTTGAAACACGGTTCATCAAGTCCATGAAAGTTGTGGGTTATTGGTAAGACCAAAGGACATGACTAAGAATTCAAAGTAACCCTACCGTGTTTAGAAAGACATTTTTGGGATGTCATTATCCCTGACTCTAACCTGATGATAGCCTGATCTGAGGTCTATCTAAGAGAAATAACTGGAACCCTAAAGTTGGTAAAACAAGTCATTGACTTTGGGGAGTGGATACTTGTTATTGATTGTAACTTTGTTTATCTGACAGTAATCCCTGCACATTCTGAGAGAACCATCTTTATTATGCTTTAATAAAACTAGTACGCCTTATAGGGAAAAATTGGGTCTGATGAATCCCTTATCTAAGAGATCCTTTAACTGCTCCTTTAATTCTTTGAGTTCTGTTAGAGCCATTCTCTATGGAGAAATAGAATGGGATGAGTATCTAGGAGAAGATCAATTCTTAAATCAATTTCCCTTTCAGGAGGAACTTCTGAAAGATCTTCGGGAAAGACATCTGGGAATTCACATACTACTGATACTTATTCAAGAGTAGGGTTTTCTTAACTAGAGTCCCGGACTCAAATGAGATTGTAGATACATCCCTTAGATATCATCTTTCTATCCCAAAGGTAAGAAATAGTTGACCCCTAGGTGCTAAAGTACTACCGTTCCACTCTAGGACGGGTTTATTTGGAAACTAAAATAGGACAACTCTATTTTTATAGTTGAATGAGTCATAATAGGAATGAAGCCAATCCATACTAAGAATGATGTAAAAATCAGTTATCTCTGATTCGACTAAATTTACTAAAGTGACTTTATGAAATATCATAACCGGACAGTTCGTGCATACCCATAGGGCTATGAGATATTTACTCACTGGGGTAGAAATTGAGAAAGGCTCTACTAGAATTTTGAGACTGGCTCCGAAATCAACTGCTATATATGGAGCAACAAAAGATAAGAAATCTCCTGGATCTAGCAAAGCATAAACATACAGATGGAAAACTTGTAACATACCAGTGACTACATCACGAGAACTTTTCCAATCCTGTCGGGAATGTAAATCTTAGAGTCTGTTTGGGCACTGTCCATTGGTGGCACTGGAAGAGGCACCCTGCTGATTCGGGTGACCGGACTGAGCTGGGGATGGTTATGCTGACTCTACGAACCCACCTGAGGACACTATCTGACTCTGTGGCCTGACTTACCACATCTAAAACACATATCGCTACCAACTCTGCAGATACCCTGGTGGTTTCCTTTGTACTTTTGGCAAAAGGGATTGGATCGAGAATTGCTAACACTGCAAGGGGTTTAGGACCTGATGCCCTATCTCGGTTGCCATCTCTAAATTTTAGCACTGGAGCACTATCTTGAAGGAGCTAGAACTAAGGATTTCAGGCAGAACTAAGAATGATTCCCACCCTCTGACTTAGGGTGAGCAAAATTAAAACTAGTTGTTCTCACCCTCTTATTCTCTCTCTCCTTCTCTTTATTCTTGGCCTTCTCTATCTGCTGATCATGGACCATGAGCCTGGCAATGTACATCTCCTTAATAATTATTATGGTCCTACACTCCTTTACCATACTGCTAGACACTCCTGACATGAACTTACTCATTTTTGCTCTACTATCTACTACAACCTGTGGGGCATATCTGGCTAACTGAGTACATTTGAGAGAATACTTCTGTATTATCATATTGCCCTTCTTTAGGTTTATAAAGTCCAAAAATTTTGCTTCCCTCAACTCTAGTAGGAAGAACCTATCCAGAAAAGCAACTGCAAACTCCTCTCATTTTATGGACCCTGCATCTGTGGCCCTCTTTGCCTTCTACTATTTGAACTATGAGTGAGCCACATCCTGTAACATATTAGTAGCCAACTCAATGCTCTCAATACCAGTCACCCCCATGATATTGGTAACCTTCTACAACTGATTAAGAAATTCCAAATGGTCATCATCTGACTTAGACTCGGTGAATAATAGAGGGTTCATTCGAGTGAAGTCCCAAACCCTTAAGAAGCAGTATTAGCCACTGGGTTGGCTGGAACTACAACTGGACGTTCATTCTGGACTGCCACAAAACAAGCTAGGGTGGTAGAGCCTGCTCTGAACCCTGTGTGGGAGACATGCTCGCTCAAAGGATCTGGATAGACGGGCTGAGGAGATGATTAATCTCCCATTCCTCTTTTAAGAGTCATCTATGGAGGCATATTCTGTAAACATAAGAGAAACTAGGATTAGAAAGAGAGTGTAACTGGAGCTCATGCTCACTCGCATGACATAAAATCTAAAAAAAAGGAAATATTTCCTAAAACTGCTTGTAGCCTCTTGTCCATAAGTGTGGCGTGCAACACACCCATGCACAAGGCTCTACTAGATGTGGCTTTCCAACTTTCTAGCACTCTGTTTAACCTTATACTTTAATACCAAGTTTGTAACGTCACGAGTCTTTACCCTAGATGCTACATGATGCTCATAATCCTAAAGGACCACAATCTAACCAATGATTGATACCTACTACAATAACTAAATAATAATACTAAATAATATGTAGAATTAGGTAGAAACATATGCCAAAATGTTCAAATCTTTAAATAAATCTAAATGCGGTATCAAAAAACCAATAATGAATATAAGTACTGAAAAATTGAACAACTGTCTAAAAATACTCTAGTCTAAAAAAGCCTCTTACTGTCAGAACTACGGAGTTAATGGGACAAGCCCCCAACTAATTCCATCTACTAAAATAAAACTAAAGTAGTATAAATAATAAGCATGTCCTCGAACTATGAGGACTTACCACTACTTTGAAAAGCCGAAAATCCGAACTGCTAAGGGTTCTCTAGAGCCCGTGCATCTGAACCTATGATATAAGACATCATAGCATAAAGAAAATCATGCATCAGTACTTTGAATATATTGGTATGCTCATTGAGGTAGGTTGTAGGCATGGGATTATATGCATGCATAACAATAACTGAATAACATGAGTATGACTGAGTAAGCGTACATGTATGAAAACATAGACTGTATTTATGATCATGCTAATGATGTGTACTAAAATGGAATCCTAATAATTGATATCTGAATTTATAAATATTGTATTACTGATTATCTAAATGACTGTAGCTGATAGTTCTGAATATTGGGGAACCATACTGAGTTCTGTACTAAGCGGAGTGACTATGTTTGATAGTCCTGAATCTGTAGAACTAAACTGAGTCATATTTTGAGACTAAGACTGTAACTGAGATAGTGGGATGTAATCATCTAAATGACATAAACCTTCTTAAACTAATTTTGGGTCAAAACTGTAACCCCATTTGGAATGGTATCAATATCGTGCCACGAGTAAGGACAAGTTGTGAGTTAACCCTCTATGACATGAAGTTCTTGAATTAACCCTCACTGGCAGGATAACTCAGATGAGAAGTATAAACCCTCATAATATCTGGCAGCAAGATACCTTAGTCTATGATGGCTACGTAGTTCTGTAATGCAGGTATTACTACTAAGGGTCAAAACCTCTGTGGATAGAAATGCCCCCACCCTGGGTTAATTCAGTATTGAATCCTACTCCAAATTGAATAGACATAGAACTGATTTCTAGTTTGTACTAGGCTGGACTGAATGGTTACTGTGATTACTATTTAGTTGAACTAAGTTTACTGAGGTCTGAACTGGATACTGAATTAAAAAGGACTAATTTGGATTCTACTGAGTTTTCCTGATTTTTATAAATGAATTAGAGTACTACTAATCGTGTCATAACTTATACTATTCTATGGCTGACCATGGCTCTAGGTAATCGGCTAAATTTTTGGGTACAAGTAGCGCCAGGACTCGATATCATAAATTAACAGACATGGTATAACATGAAACATGTAAAATATAAACTTGATCACCATTTATTCATTCATTGGGGCATTTTGACAAACATTTTTATGAGAAAACTTGCACATAAGCTAACTTGGCATGATTTCATTCTCTTAATAGTTCACATGGATAATTTATCAAGCACTTGGTGAGTATAGTATATGCACATAGTATTGAACAACAAGTGAGTATCATAATTCATCTCTAATTTTACAATTCAAGGGTTTATCACGGATTCACATAAATCTACACACATAATAATTATTTTCACATGATATATATATATATATATATATATAATCATGAATTAGGAACTTAATCCAAATAGAAATTATGGATACACTTTAATTCCAATCATGAAAATCATAAAACCAATTACTTGAAGTTAGAAATAGATTCTTGGACTTCAAGGGCAGAAGAAACCATTGGATGAACACTTCACACACCTGTGTTGAAGAATTTCTGAAATTTTATGGTTGAATCTTGAGTTCTTCATTTGAAATTGGATATTCTAGGGTTTTGTTCTTGAGAAAATTTGAGAAAGAATGACTATATTTGCTCTATAGGGATTTTAATTTCATGTTTTGGGGGTTTAGGGTTAAGGGAAAAAGACCTAAATACCCTCAATAATGCGGTCTTTTAATGACTAAAGACTAGGTTACCGACGTGTAGGTCGACTCAATAGCCAACACATTGCGCCATGTTTGCATTGATTCACTGGAATTGGGTACTGGTAGCTACGGAAAATAGTAATCAACGCGATAGTCAACACAACGCACCAATATCACGTTGCTCCACAATTTTAGAATTCCAACGAAGTTCAAAAAATCTGAAACTTGTTTGGAAACACCTATGGACATTCCTGATCATGAATTAACCTGAATATCAACATTTAATGAATGTAAAGGTTGTGAAATAAGATTTCCAACCTTCATAAGTTAAAATGACACTAAGTGTGAGTACTTATCTAAAATATTCTAAGTCTGGGACACCTTGACAAGCCTAAAAGACTGAATTAAGCTTAGGAATTTGTGGGGTCTTATAGTTTTTGGAACCCAGGCGGATTAGCTAGGTAGAAGAAGTGTGATATTAATCTATTCTAGAATTTATGCTTGTATGTTTAATTTCTTCCCAATAATTAATCTTAGAACTACTGCAAAAGCTTGAGATAGCGTGTATTTGCATTCATCCTTATAAGGGAGCTTATGATTAGGAAAAGAAGATAAGGATAGTGATTTGGGATACACCTCTATCTTATAGTCCCCACCATCTCATTTAATCACTTAAAGTCAAAAGGTGTAAGTGAACTGAGGGCGTAGCAAGGAGAAACAAGGCGAAGCCCTGAGACTGAACCGGTAAAAGATAAGATTTATCTTAACGTTCACAAGATGGATGATAATATATATCTTGTAGACTTTACATGTAGAGCAACAAAATAGGTGGGTTGAACATATGAAATTTACGGATTTAAGAAGCCTTGGAGAACACAAGCCAAATGTTCTCTTTTTATTGTTTACCATGAAAAAACATTCAATATTTGGTTACTACATGCGATTGATACAACAATTCATCATCTTTACTGTGTGTTTAACCCCAACCTAGTTAGGTTACTATATTTGGCACCGACCACAACATATTTCTATTGGAGTTAGATTTTGGAGATATCAAATTTTAGGGTCGTTGTTAGGGAAGACAATGTTATTATTATTGAATTTGGTGTTGTGATTTTTATTTTTTTATTGGGAATACATCGGTGTATGTCCAATAATAGGAGTGGAGTCAATCCCTTACTTCCTTTTGAGCTAAAGCTAGAAAGAATTCTTGAAACACCACGAAGAATGGTACAACATGTTTGTGATAGTGTTCCTTCTAGTTTTTAGGACCCCCCACCTGTTGATCAAAATACAACACTCCCGCATACTCCGTTTGATACACAAAATATTATATATATAAAGAAGAAACAACTGTTAGAGAGAGAAAGAGACGAGACGTTGAAGAGGCCCAGAGATCTTAAAATAGAGAAGTAGTTAGGCTGAGACAAGTGGGTGATCGAGTTCATAGAGGCATAGTCCCATTACTCCCTGCATAACAACCTTTTTAGCCATAAGAGAAAGACGATGAGGATATGGGCTATGTTAAACTGGTTGAGACAGGAATGATTATTCCTCTACCTCTACCTCCCAATGTGAAGTTTGACAGTACTAGTGCTACGATCCATCTGTTGAACTTAAAAGGTGTATTTTTAGGAGTAGCAACTGATGATGCAAATTTTCATCTTGCTATCTTTACTGGCATCTGCACATCTTATACAATTTTTGGGGTAGACCAAGAAGCATTGAGCTTGAGGTTGTTCCTATTTTTCTTACTGGAGAAGCATCATTATGGTTGGGGGAACTTTCGAGAGGTTCAATCACTTCTTGAAATGAGGTGAAAAAATAGTTTCTTAGCAGGTTTTTCCCTTCAGCAAAGATGTTATAGTTGAAAGATTAAATTTATAATTTTAGATAGTTAACTTCAGAATCCTTGTATGAGGCATTGGTTTATAGTTAATAAAAAGATGAGTATGGTACCTAATAATAGAGTTAGAGGGTCAAATTTGTAAGAAATCTTCTATAGATCACTAAATGTTAGTTTGAGAGAAATAGCAAATACTATTTTAGGAGGTGCATTTATACGACTTTGGTTGCATTATGTACAAGAGATACTAGATGGTATTTCAGTGACCAGTAGAGAATGGCATACAAGAGATGCTAATCGTTGTGTAGGTGCATATGTATTGGAGCAACTGCTGATTATGCATAAATATTGACTTGGTCGCATAAGAGGGTGCTCAACTTAGGAAGGATAATAATCTTATTAATAAGCAATTTGTAGAAATGGGTGCTGAGAAAGTAAATGCAGTGGGGACTTAGGCATCTACTTTTAAAAATTTTGAGATTAAATTCAAAAAGGAAGAAAAGTATATTGATCATAGGTTGGCTGATTTTTGAGCCGAAGGGTAAGGGAATCAATGTCGGAACTGATATAATGATAGATTTGGAGATAGAAGTATTGATATCTGATGATTAGCATTGTAAAGATAACTATAAAGAGAACAGTGATAAGTATTATCCACCTACAGGTCGTGATTCAAAATCCAAAATGGATGAACTTTTGGAAAAATTAGTCAATGGACAAAAAAGTCAAGATACTTGTATTAAAGAGATTAAGGTAGATCTATTAGGGCTAAATCATAAAGTTAAATAACATGCTATATTAACCAAATAGTTGGAGCAACAATTTGATCAGATGTCAACCACAGTAAATCAAAGGTAGCTAGGCACTCTCCTAGTAATAAAGTTCACAATACGAAGAATGATGGTCATTGTCAAAAAATTACCACTCGGAGTGGTAAAGCCACCACGGACCTAACTGTTCCTAATATAGATGCACACAAAGATTATGATAATTCTGTTGATGTAGAGAGTAGTAGTAATAAGGATTAAAGAATAGGACAAGGTTGAGAAGCCTGTGTTGAAGCATAACCTGAAACCTCATTCTCGATTTACTCAAAGGCTAAAAAATAAGCAATAATATGGAAAGTATCAGAAGTTCTATCCCTGCTAAAACAACTGTCAGTTAACATACTTTATGTAGGGGCATTATAGAAAAGTACAAGATATGCAAAATTCATAAAAGATTTATTCACCAAGAAGAGTTATGTGAGTTATGAGATAAATGATAATATTCTTCATTGCAGTGCTGTGGTAACATGATAATTGTTAGATAAGAATGTGGATCCTGGTTCTTTTACAATACCTTGCCCTATTGGATATTTCAACTTCACTCGAGCATTATGTGATTTGGGAGATACCATCAACCTCATACCTTTTAAAGTATTCAAGAAGTTAGGGTTGGGAGATGCCAAACCAACTATCATAAGACAAGTTATGGTAGAAAGGCAATGAAGAAGCCAGTTGGTATTTTATATGACGTGTTGGTGAATGAGGCTTCTATCATAATTTCATTTAATTTGTGATTTTGGACTGCAAAGTGGACTTTGAAGTCTCAATTATTTTTGGAAGACCATTCTTGGCTAAAGGTAGGATGTTGATAGATTTGGAGAAAGAACATGTGACGTTGAGACTAAATGATGAATAGGTGACATTCAATGTATACAAGTCTATAAGGCAGCCTGATGAGTTGAGAGTGATATTTATGATTGATGTGTATGATGATTAGATAGATTCATTCCATGATATTTATTTAGTTACTCATTGGGATGATGGTTCTAATGTTGTTCATATCGAAAAGAGGTCAGGTACTGAAGCTCATGCAGTCGTGATCATGAACTTTGATAGTGATGGCATTGGAGCGTATGAAGAGATGGTATGTGCACTTCATGGGAGTGGTTCCTATAATTATGCACAAAAGAAGCTTGATTTTGATATGAAGAATAGAACCACTCAACCTGCTCGCCCATCCATTAATGAGCCATCGGTATCAGAGTTGAAGGCTCTCCCTTCTTATTTGTGACATGCAGTTTTGGGGGGTCAACAACACTTTCCTTGTTTTTATTGTAGCTGATTTGATATAGTTAAAAGTGGAATCATTATTATTAGTAATGCAGAGATTTAAGAGGGCCATTGGATAGTCCATTGTAGACATTGGGGGTATCCCACCTCGTATTTGTATTCATAAAATTTATCTTGACTCAGACTGTATTCCAAGAATATAATATCAACTTAGAATCAATCCTCCTAGGTAGGAGGTGGTGAAGAAATAAATAACTAAATGGTTGGATGTTGGTGTAGTATATCCCATTGCTAATAACAATTGGGTCATTTTAGCTGAATGTGTTTCTAAGAAAGGTGGGATTCTTGTGGTGCCAAATGAGAAGAATGAGTTAGTACTGATAAGGCTAGTAACTAGGTGAAGAGTATGCATGGAGTATAAAAAATTAAGCGCATGGTCTAAGAAAGACCATTTTCCTATACTTTTTATGGACCGGATGTTAGATAGGTTAGCAGGCAGAGGATGGTACTATTTTCTTGATACGTATTAAGCCTACAATCAAATCGCTATAGCATCGAATGATCAAGAGAAGAACACCATCACATGTCCTTATGGGACCTTCATATTCATACATATGCTCTTTGGGTTACGTAGTGCTCCAACCATATTTTAAAGATGTATGATGTCAATGATCTCTAACATGGTTAAATACACCATCGAAGTATTTATGGATGATTTTGTAGTTATTGCTGATTCTTTTGATGAATGCTTTGTTCACTTGAAAAATGCTCTTAGAAGGTGTGAAGAATACAACTTGGTGCTTAATTGGGAAAAGTTCCATTTTATGGTCAAAGAAGGTATAGTACTTTGGCAAAAAATTTCAAAAAGGGCATTGAGGTAGATAGATAAAAGATAGAAGTTATTGAGAAATTACCTCCACCAATTTCTGTGAAGGGTGTTCGTAGATTTTTGGGACATATTGGGTTTTATAGGCGCTTCAACAAAGATTTTCCAAGATAGACCACCCTTTTTATAGGCTTCTTGAGAAGGAGGTGAAGTTTGATTTTACTGAACCATCCTTGAAGGCATTTTGAATGCTTGAAAGAGAAGTTTGTGACTACTTTGATTATTGTATCTTCTGATTGATCCTTAAACTTTGAGATTGTATCTAATGTGAGTGGTTTGGCTTTAGGGATTGTACTAGGACAACGGTAAGAATAGATCCTTCATCCTATCAACTAAGATAGTAAAGCACTGAATACTGCTCAAAAGAACTATACCGTGATGGAGCAAAAGTTGTTGGCAGTGGTTTTTTCCTTCGTGATATTTAGCTATTATTTTACTGGGACAAAGGTGATTGTGCACACTGATCATGCAGCAATGATATGCCTAATGGTCAAGAAATATGCAAAGTCAAGGCTTATGGGGTGGGTACTTTTGTTGCAAGAATTTGACTTCAAGGTAAAGGATAGAAAGGGCACAGAAAATCAAGTTATGGATCACTTTTCTAGACTAGAGGAGGAAGTTATGCAGAAGATTTCAAATGGGTTGGATATTGATTACAGTTTTCTAGATGAGCAGATATTAGCATCTTACAAAGATCTAATTCCATGGTTCGCAGACTATGCAAACTATCTAGACAATGATCTAATTCTAGAAGATCTTTCCTTTTTGCAAAGAAAGAAGTTTATGCATGAGGTAAGGAAATTTTTTGGTATGAGCCTTATATGCTTAGAATTTGGGCAGCTAGAATTATTCATAGATTCATACCTGAGATAGAGATGATGAGCATACTAGAGGGTTTTCATTCTTCACTTGTTAGGGGTTATGATGGTGGAACACGCACAACCTATAAAATCTTCCAATATGGGTAGTATCATCCATCAATCTACAAATATGCATATGATTTTCCTTCTGCTTATGACCAATGTCAATGACAGAGTAAGATCTCTAGACGACATGCACTTTCTATGACTCCTATCTTAGAATTGGAATTATTTTATGTATGAGGTATTGAATTCATGAGTCCTTTCTGAGATTTTGTTTGGTATGAAGTATATACTAATGGCTATAGATAATGTATGAAAATAGGCAGAGGAAGTTGTGCTTCCCAAAATTGAAGCATGTAGTGTTACCGAATTCCTTAAAAATAACATATTTTCTCAATTTGGCACCCCATATACTATCATTAGTGATGATGGGTCACATTTTTGTAATTGTCTATTTAAAGGTCTACTTGAGAAGTATGGAGTGAAACACAAGGTGGCAACACCTTATCATTCACAGACTAGTGTACAGGTTGAGGTGTCCAATAGAGAAATTAAGTTTATCTTAGTGAAGATAGTAAGTGCCAATATGACTGATTAGTCATAAAAATTAGATGATGAATTATAGGCTTACCAGATAGCATTCAAGACTACAATTGGTGATTCTCCTTATCATCTAGTGTATTGAAGGCTTTTTACATGCGTATTGATCTTGAACATAAATCATTATAGGCCTTGAAGAAGCTGAATTTTTAGGGCAAGATGAAATCAAGTCAAGGATGAAGAGTATGAATAAGTTAGATGAATACTAACTCCGGGCGTACGAAAGTTCTGCTCTTTACAAGGAAAATATAAAGCTGCATCATGATCTAAAAATTGAGAAAAGGCTCTTTGAGATAGGTTACCAAGTATTGCTCTAAAAATCAAGGCTTCGCTTGTTTACCGATAAGTTAAAGTCTAGATGGTATGGTCCCTTTACTGTGCTTAGGGTGTTTCCATATACTGCTTTAGATTTGAAGAGAGATGGTGAAGCCCTGTTCAAGGTGAATGGGAAGAGAGTAAATAGTACATGGGTAACAATAAGAAAATTGATGTAATTTGTAAAATGAACTTTGTGAACTTAAGTGACAATTGCAATTACGTTGTGTCGCGATGTTAAATCAAGTGTTGCATGGGAGGCAACCCATGAGGTTAGTTGGGGAAATCTGAGTATCCAACTTAGACACATCGTGACAAGATGTTAAATTAAGCGTTGAATGGGAGGCAACTCATGCTTTTGTACTTATTGATTATAGGTTAATATGTTTATTCAGTGTGCATGGATAAAAAGTGCAGAAAATACCTAAAAAAGTTCAAAAAGTTTTGTCATACGGACTCATTACGAGTCTTATCTAGTTGGTACGACTTGTGAGCAAGAGTTGTACGGACCTTGACGAAAATTCAAAATCAAGTAAAATTTTCTGGAGTGGATACAACTCTCAGAATGAGTCATACCTTAAGATATGACTCATCACATTGAATTGTATCAACTCCAGAACACATGTAAGGTTCCTGGTTTATACGAGTTACAAAAAAGACATGTATGCCTGGGTACGAGTCGCATAGACAACTCGTATCCAAGCTTACTAACAAAGGTTCACGGGTCATCCAATCCCAGATAAATGATTTAAACAAAAATAAGGTACTCGACGGGCACCAAATAGTCAAAATTTCACACCCTTCTCTATTCTTGCTCGAAATTCAAGCTCCCAATACATCAAATCACTTGGAAACAACTTCACTTAATTGCCATCTTATGTGGAATCTTCATCTTGCTTGAATTTAAGCATGAATTAGGAGTAATTTTGGAGATATTAAAAGAAGCCCTAATTTGCTAATTAAAGTATGTATTTAGAACTTAAATTCTAGATATCTTGCATAAAATGGAAAATGTGATCTAGCTTGAACTTGTTTGAGTTGATCTTGTCACTTGAGTTGAATTTTAATACTATAGTTCTTGGTTTTTAGATTAAAAATAATAATTAAGGGTGAATTTGGTTTTGGGTACTGATTTTGTATGTTATTTTGTCAAAAATTGATTGATATTGCACAAAATTGTCATTAGGTATTTTAATTTAGAGTCAAACTTTAAAGTTGACCTTCTGTGTTGTAGTGGATACGAGATTCCTTACGATTCGTACCTACTGGTTAAGGGGTTGTAACGGTACTCATACCCATTAACAAGATGGAACTTTAACAAATTTAAAGTTCTGGAATTAGATATGACTTGGTTACATGAGTCGTACCCAAACCATATGTCTCATACTTTTAAAGTCATACCCACCTGGGAGTTAAATTATTTTATAAAATGTTTCAAATCAGCTTATGACTATTGGTAACGAGTCATACCCTCTCAGTAGGAATACTTAGGAGGAGTTATAATCTGACGAGTGAACAACTGTTCAGGCACCATGTAACATATAACTCGTTCAAATAAGTCGTACTCAATCGATAAAACAACTACCCCAATTTGTACCCTTCACTGATCATGCACTCTGAACTTTAGTTTTAAGTTTTTGTTTTCCTTTCTTTACTTCCTTACTAATAATGGTGTTCTTATTGGAACCATGCCTCCTTATAACACATCCTCCTCTAAGCAAACAGCAAAAAAGAGCAATAAAAAAGCACAACCTGCTAGCCCTGAGGATGCTAGCTCAGAATAATCTTTGTCATTTGCAAGAAGTGGTGATCTATATAACGGCACAATAATGAGTAAAACTGCAAAAAATAGGATATAGCTTACAAAGGATAGAGGAAAAATGTTGCATTCTTGAAGAAATCACTAGCACTACGGGGCCCAAGGAGAAAGAACCCAATTGTCTCTCCTCCGCGTACACCACCATCCTCTGATGATGATGATGATGCTGAATCAAGTTCGGAGGAAGCTAGTTTAGAAAATGCCCATAGTATAGAAGAGGTTGATGCCACTCTGATCAATAGAAAATAACCCTTGATTGCATTTACCACTGCCCTGGTACCCATCATTGAACAAAGGGGGCACCCCAAAGTACAAGAAAATTTTAACAGTGGGTTGAGCAGACTTTAGGGTGGAAAGATTAGACAAGGGTTATATCTGGAGTGGAGGTTGACAACTACTAGGATGACAAAGTTACTCAGATTCAAGGAGTGCTTTAGACATTATGGATTTGAATAGATGATAAGGGTTCCTTGAAAATATAGTAAGGTACTTGTTCGAGAATTCTATGCAGCGTACACGGGTGTACTTCAAAGACATATCCACAAGGTCAGTTGTGGAAAGTGGTGAGTCGATTACTTTACTAGTTATTTGGGGAGTACGGGTGGACATTTCCCCATGTATGATCAGGAGATTCTTGTTCAGAACAGAGGATCAAGCTTTAGTAAACACTTGGAAATGGACTACCGATTGGAAGAAATGAAGAACATTACCAAGAGGATATTGGGTTTGAAGGACAAAATGGTTTTTTTAGATGGATCACGAAACATATAGCTTTGAATGGAGACACTACAGTCTGGTATTAGGAGGCCCCGGAGTTGTCTCCCAAAAGATTGAGAAGAATAACCTCAACTACAATAGTAAAGCATGGTGGAAATTGTCCTTACACTGACTTTTTCCGACTATAGGAGATAATATAGTAAGCTCGGTTCGGGAAAACAAGATAGTTTACTTCATAGCTGGTTGAGTTTGATGTAACAAATTTTTTATCTCGAGAGATGTGGGATCATATGGTTGGGGGTGAAAAATCCTTAATGGCCTATCCCTGTGTGATCATGTAAATATGTTTGGAGGTGGGAGTCCAAGAACTCCCAAGTATTGATGAAATGTTAGAGGCCATGAACACCATTAACTTAAGATTAATTCGACATGTATCCAATCCTTTGGCCTAGTAGACAAGGTAGGCTGCTGATTTAATGAAAGATATATTAAGGCAGAACGGTCAGGCTAAGATAGCCAAGGTAGATGAGATGCGTAATCAGACAGAGACTATGCAAATGGATGTTGCAGGTACTTCTAGTGCCCCACCACCAGTATAGTTTGTACAAACCAGGCCACGAAGTATAAATTTTGGACTTATGATTATTTCACAGGCACTGTAGGTGGAGGTTCTGACAAGGTTAGCCACACTAAAGGCAAAGGTGGGTCACATAGAAGGAGGAATAAAACCCTCGCTTGCCACATACATAGTTTGTGAACTAAGATAGATGAGTCTAAAGGCAGTTAGATGCTTTTGACTTAAGGGTTACTCAAAATATGAGTTGTGGGTAGACGCCCGATATTTCTGGGATAAAGATAAAAGTGGCCAAAACTAAATTAGAGGTCACTTGTGCCTATGTTTGAGCTTGCGTAGTATCCTGGACCTTTTCTATATCTTTCATTTTTTGTCTCGTGGACTAAGGCTAGTTGTTCATTTCAATGGGATATGTCTATTTAGACCCACTGGATTCTTCCATTAGTTTGTGGTCCCTAGTATGTGGTACTGACTTTCCCCTTTTTGTAGGTGTGGGAATTAGTGGCAAAAATATAAGTGTAATTTTGTTTTATAAAATGTCAATAGTATGAGAAAGCCTAGAAGTTGTGGGAATCAAACCATGGATCATGAGTATACACATGAACAAGAAGCAGGAAATTGAAATTTTACCATCACTCAGTGTGAATCATACAATGTATTGTGGTTTAAAATCATGGCCCTGGTATTTTTTGTACTTAACTATTTAGAATAAAGTAAATTGGCATCAGATAGAATAAGATAGACTAAGGTTCGTGGTATAAAACCACACCCATTAGTATAGTACATGAAGAAATAGACAATTAGTTAATCTTCATGCTAGATTCCTATGACTTTCAGTACAACTTGTGGGGTAAGAATATGACATATACTAAAATTTGTGTTCCTTGATATGTGACAATACCTTTTGTGTTAGTACCCGAGACTACCCCTTAGTCATAACACTGTGCTCAGAACTACAAGTGATCCTATGCTAACCTATGAACTGGCATATTACTTGAGCAACTAATTTAAATTGTCTAAAAACTAAATTTATTGAGCGAAAGAATAATAATAAGAAAGTCTGAATAAATGAAATACTGATAAATTTTATAACATGATAAAACTGAGGAAAGAAGCTTGAATTACATGTAACGACTCTGACTGACTTTCAAGGAAGACTTTACTATACTGACTATAGATAACTAGGACATGCCTCTAACTACCACTAATCAATACGTATGAATAATAACTAGATGTTACATGAACTACAACTGACTGGAGTCCCCAAAACAAGAGAACTCATCACTTGCTGACTGCAAGCTGCAAGCTGTCCGATTATGATGTGTTGGCTACAACTGGTACCTACATTATGAGACAATATAGCACATAGACATATAAGTGGATCACCACTTTGGAATGTACTGAGTAAGTGGGGGTGAATACAATAAGTAAAACTTAATAGATACATAATCTTTAAACATGCATGCTAATTGTGTGTAGACTCACCAAGAGACTAAAACCAACTAAAATCTGAAATGTCTTAACACATGCGTAACAAACATAATCGGATAAGCTGGTGAATCACAACACTTAGTTTCGTAAATCTTTAGTTTTGTAGAATAAGTAGAACTAAAGTTGAGAAGCGGTAAAAATGAATACGGTATATGAATATCATGTAAAGTTGAACATATTGTAAAAATGAACTGAGAATCATTTATGGATACGGGGCATGAAAACATGAACATGTAAAATTGAGAATGCAAGACATGTTTTGCATTTACTAACAAGATTAAAATAACATAAATAATCTGTATAGCTGACTGAATAATTATTGAAATCTAATTACTTGGTTATGCAAACCTGAACTAAAATAAACTAAATACTAACTGAAACTGTGGGAGCTATCATGTAACCGACATACCCCAATCTAAACTGATTGGGGTCCAACCTGCAATACCAGCTGGAAAGGTGTTAGTACCTTGCCATAGGTACTAAAACATGATTGTGTGGATCCACTAAATTGGTGTCCTGAAGGATTAGAGAATCACCTTCTACTAGTAGGTTCCCCTAAAAGAGTGTCTACCCTCTATGGGTAGGATGACCTATCATACCTATGCTCATTGCATAGTTTTGGAACTTAGGGACTGCTACTAAAGGTCACACCTACTACTGGTAGGTAAGCCCCCATCCTTAGGATCGTTCAATGCTAAATCCTCCGTCCAACTAAACTAACACTAAAATAATAACTGGTGCATGCACAGATAATTGATAAGCTCAGGTCAGGGTATTTTGAACACAATAGTGCATAGATATTCTAGAGTAATTATAAATATGTAAACTAACAATGTTCATAATGGTCATAACAAATTAAGTATAGCTATGAAATCATAAGTTGACTGACTTGTTACTTAGAAGGTCTAAAACATAAGTAACACATAGGTATCGGGTGTTCATAATCCACCAGAACTGAATGATTACTAAAATATGATAAAAACTCTTCAAATAGTAATATTAAGTCTTAACATAGAGACCCAAAATATTAGAAAGTTCAATACATTAGTATAATAAATAGGTTTAGGAATGGAGATATATTAAAATTATGAGAACAACAATTTCTCATTAAATTAACGAAATTCAAGACAAACTATCAAACTTGTAGTTTAAAACATGAATAAGTAAAACTCTTATGCTCTTTAATCCTTTAAATCATAGGGTGATGCTATGCTTTAACACATGAGAATTTGGGGATGAACCCTAATTTAAAACATTTAAATTCAACTTGAAAATCATTCTTTCGGGTGCAGGGATGAAAGATAAACTATGTTCAAAACCTCACATACCTCAATTGAACGGATTCTTGAAGAAATATTGTATTTGAAACTTAAATCCTTATTTTATTTAGAGGGAAAATCTCGGACTTTGTTATTATAAAAGGGGAAGGGTTTCTATTGAGTAATTTTGAGGGTAATGGGTAGATAATTCCCCTTGGAAGTGTTAAAATCGTGTTTTGGATGACTAGGGTTGATTGGAAAAGACCCAATTACATCTTGGCCTATTTTTACCATAGGAATAGACCTCGTGGAGAGTACCTTATTTGGAGGGTGTACCCCTCGCGACATGACCCTTATTCTAGGGGAATAACCCTCATAGCGCGGGGCTATCACGGACCCTTGTTATTTCACACGATAATGGTCATAACTTTTCGCTTGGGTATAGGATTAAGGAAAAATTAATATTGTTGAAAGCTAACTCAATTATATATCACTTGGTGGGTATTGATCTGAATAATTCCACTTATGCAAATGTTATACACACTCAAAGTTAACCCTTGTAGAATGGGATACCAAAATTTGGCCAAATCAAAGGCTCGTAGGTCAACTTTTCTCTAAGAATTTCCTATGAACGTTTTTCACTACATAAGCACTCATAAAACTAGGATAATGATCATGAAATAAATATTCACATACAAATCATAGGATTATAGTTTACACACGTAGGAACGACAGTTCAATTTCTAACTAAAAAATGAAGGGTGTTACATTATCTCTCCCTTGGAATCCTTCGTACTAGAATGATGAGTAAGAACTTGTTGAAACTTTAGAAGTATGGAATAATGTAGACATGGCATGTCTGCTAACAAAGGATATAGTTGAGCTGAAAAATTAGAACTTTCTTCATGAAACTAATTTCTGATTTAACTTCACTATAATTAGTGAAAGGAGCTAACTCATGATGATAGTTTAGAACTCACATTGAAATGTTCATGATATAAACTTACATATAGAACTATGAAGTGATAATTGGGGCAATAAAATGACAAAATTTACCCTAGATAGAAAAAAGTACGTAACTTCTCATTACGAATTGTTCCTTAACAAAGAACGTATAGGGATCAAAAGAAAAGAGCTTCATTGCATCACCAAGTAAATTATGAATGCACGAATCATGAGATAATGGGGATAAGGTCATACAAGGGTATTACAATATTTGAGATGGAATACTTGGAAAACTGAGATCATGAACTAAACACTTATGAACTAAATAATGACCAAATATCTGAATTAGAGACATAATGCATGGACTGAACTAAATTCAAAATTTTCATGGACATGAATGAATTACCTCATCGAATAGACATACTCATGAATCTTCGGAGAGTAAGACTAGATGGAAAAATGAAAAACCATAGAAACTTGTTGGTCTGTCTGCTAAATCAAAGTACTAGCTATACGAACTGAATTATATTGAAAGCCTATACTGAACTGGATTATTTCTTCAATACTCTTTGTTAGAAGCTCTAATAATATTAGGGAGAAAAGAGTTTTGGGCATGATCTGAATAAGATATCTGCATAAGGAATCGCAACATGGATAAAACTCTATAATCATGGACTATAGGCCAACAAAACATAAGCTAGGATAGAATCACTTTGCCTTAGGCTATGCAACTACTAACTTTAAAGCTTAGCCATAATTCTTAAATACTTCCTCAACCATACTTGTCCTTTTTAATACTATGCTTATTTGATTATACTTATAATCCTTACATGGGTACGTATAACTACTCTAGCCCAATTTTGAGTTAAACTACATACTCTAGCGATGATCAAGCCGAACCTAAAATCACAAGGTACAACTCATACCATCATAATAAATACTATTATAAACCATGAATTCAATACTCTATGCGTGTTTCACATTTTTCATCTCAAGAATAATTCCTCTTATAAGTTGAACAACTAAATTCAACCTCTTACTAGCAATTCACTAACACAAAATGCACCCATCCACTTAGATACAAAAATAATATTCAAGCCTATCATTATACCCACATATGAACTACTAGGCAGACAACCCACCGAAGTATATTTCATCTATTCTCTAATACCTCTATCAATAACAACTTCCATGCAGTATCCCTAAGAAGACACATAAATTCTCAACTAACTATGACATCTACCAAAAGTTTTAATTTAGTCTTCCTTACACTTATAGCCTTAGATAATAAGCACACCACAAACTTTCTCCAACATAAAATATTTGCTCTTTCCCATCTAAATAATTGCTCATCACCACTATCATTAACATTAAGGAGAGGTCACTAAAAGGTTAGAAAATATGGACCTGAAGCATGAAAGAATACTATGCATGACATTGAAACTTAACTGAGGCCTGATGAATAGAATATCAATATTATGGATTGTAATGACCTGAGACTACCCCCTAGTCATCACACAGTGCTTAGGACCATATTTGATCCTAAGCTAACCCTTCTAGAAAAAATCATAAGAAAATAAGTAAAATACATAAATCTGAATGAAATAAGTAGAAGATCAATCTTTTTTGTATCTGATCAATACAAAGCTATAAAAAGTGATTACAACTTTGCTTATACAATACAAAACTGGAATTCAAATACATTATTTCTACTGACAGTCTATGAAGCCTCTACTATACTGACTAAAGATAGCTGGGACTCGACTCTAACTGCCACTAATCAATATGCATGAGTAAGAAAATAAAGTACATAAATAACATCTAACTAAATTTCACAAAGTAGGAGGACTCATTATGTGTTTGCTGGAATCTTCAACTATTTAATCATGATATATGGACTACAACTGATCTGGTACCTATATTATTAAATAATGTAGCACATAGACATATATAAGGATCAGTACTTTTGAAATGTATTGAGCATATGGGGTGAATGCATAAGTAAAAAAATAATGCAATATTCAAACACACTTTTAAAAAAAAACTGCATGCTAAGTGTATGTGACTCACCTTGACTTGAATAATCAAAACTGTCTAATCATAAATCATGAGTAGGAAAGTATAAAAGTAATTATTGTGAGCCACCACGCTTAGTTCTAAAAAGTTGTACTCTTATAGTTCTAAAAAGTTGTACCCTTATTCTGTTTCAAATCATGCAGGCTAAGTGAAAAGAGCTCACCTTTATCATCAGAAAACTAAAAGCTGAAAAATAATAACTAATGTCTTATGTAGGATAATATCTGAGTAAATTTGTTAGCCTTTACACTTAGGTTTTAAAAACTATTCTGTTAATCTTTTCTACTAGGGAGGTTCTTCTAACCGAAATAAACCATGTGAGCTATCATGGAGTCCAACATCTCTTACCCACGCTGATAGAGTTGTTCTACCCTTGCCATCAGAATAGAACCTAGCTAGAGTGATCACTATACTGAACCCACTAGGGGTATTAAAAACCTACAGTGGCACATAGTTCTAGGGTATAAGACCTTAAAATCATACCCAACTCAGTGCTAAATTATACTCTCTTTAATCTTTAGGCTCATTCTATAGGAAATCCACCTTAAAACTAGCATAAGGTTTTGTAATGAAAATAAGTTATAAGTCAGTTCGTCTTAAATTATAATCAAACTAATTGTGCGGATTCCATATCTTAGCTTAGGACCAAAAGATCAAAATTTTGCTTAAAATCTTAATGTGTGCTTTTCAAAGAATACTTAAACATTATATTTTTTTGAAATTTCAAGACTAAAACTTAGGGCGTAAAACCCATGCTTTAAACTTATGTAAAATTCATAGAAAAACATCATGCTCAATATACTTCTCGAAATACTTAAACAATATCATGCTTAAACTCAATTGGAGATCTGTAATAAATGTCTTAAATCATACTCATAGTGTTCAAATCATAAAAGAAAATTCTTTATGTCAAGACAAATATAAACTTGCATGCTTCAATCACTTTATAAATCCAAAACCCAAAACTAGATACTTTGGGTATGAACTCTAATTGTAATTCATGAAAATTAATCCTTAAAAACTACTTTTGGTCGCAAGGATGCAAGAAATATCCATGTTCATAATCCCACATACCTTATTTGATTAATTGGTTGTAAAAGCTTGAACTTTGAATCTCTAATGATGTTCTGGAAGCTTTTTCTTAAAGTTTCTTAACCCAGAAACTTGAATTCTTGGTTATCTTGAAAAAGGAACAGTGAAACTTTGAATTTCTTGAATTTAAAGTTTAAGCTCTAGGGTTTTCTTGGAGAGAAATTTTGTGAGGAAAGTGTAATATGCTTAAAATAGGGTTAAATCTTCTGTTTTCATGATTTGGGGGCGTGGAAAAAGACTAAACTGGCCCTTGAAATTATAATTAATAGCAGGACTATTGTTTAAGACTTCACCATATAGTGGTGACACCCTCATCGCTATACTCACCGCAATGAGGTGCAATCGCGGTGAGTCACAGAAAAATGACAATTATTGTTTTGCACTCTACCACGATGCGTCGAGGCAGCCATTAGTAGAGTACCGCGATGCAATGGAATCATGGTGGGCTACTACTTAGGAAATCAAACAGGGTCCAATCCTCATATGAAAGATCCGAAACTCACTCGAGACATGGTACTTACATCCCCGAACATGAATCAACTCAAAAACTTACATCTCAGGGTCGGGAAGTCCACTTTATAAATTCTAAAATTTAAAGGTAGATAAAATATGACTAAATCCCACAACACTTAGTGAAAATTTCATGACTTAAACCCCTTAAGTAGGCAACTAAGAGCTGAAACAAGCTAGGATTAGTATGGGGTATTAAATGGATTCATAAAAGTGATCTAATATGAGGACCTACATGACATAATCTAAATTTTACTGGTCATAAAGAATGTAGCCTAAAGTTTTGGAATTAAGCATACTGTAAAGCATGAGTGCATGAGTCATGAACTGCATGACCTGAGTTTGGAGTTCATAATTTTTAGGAATATAATTTGTACTTCCGAGTGAACTAGAACTCATCATACTTTGAACTAGGAGCGTACATGATTTCAGGGATTATGTGCATGAACTTGAACCAAGATCTTGGAGCTGACATGTAAGGCATGAGTAGATGTCGTGATGATTGAAGTACAAAACTTTGCACTGACATGAGAATGGTTCGGGCATCTTCCTCCCTTACTAATGTTCTACAATACACTGGCATCATTACTAGAATATGAGAGCCTGACTTGGCTTCTTATTCTATCATCTCCCCCTTAGATTAAAGCTATTATTCTAAGTCTATGGACCCTTTTACTAAATTCTAAACTGAACTAAAACCATTTTACTCTAGAGTTTGAGATATAATAGTAAGCATGAATAATAAACTCACCCTAAAAGACTACACCTAAAAGTGTAAAACCTAATATTACTAATTCCTTCTAAGATAGAACTCCTAGCTTCTTGTAGACCCTATAGTAAACAAATAATAACTTGAACACTGACTAACTTAAAATTTTTAGGAGTATCACCATACCCTTCATTCATACCATCTAGAATTTCAACTCTTCTTTCTATTAGATCAATCATCCAAGATTCAAACTTAAATTATAACACTTAACATTGATATTCCTAAACTTTTAATGAACTATACTAACTTCATTCTTAAACACTCCTTTAATATATATTATCCTTAACTTTCTTTAGCTTCAGCAATCATAATCACATACTTACACCCTTCACGACAACATGCTCATCATCAACAACCTATAGCCCATAACTTAGCTAGTAAGAACATCATATACTACACAACTATCCTCACTCACACTTAGCAACTCAAGGATACTATTAGTAACACATACTATAAAAACTTAGAAATAATACGATCATATATTACCTTGGGTACACATCTAAATCACACCTACACTATCATATTTAGTTTTAAATAAATAAACTTAAATTATTGTATGCATTTTTTTAAGCCTACTGGTTCAACCCCATGGATACATAATCTACTAAATCTAGATAAACACTATCCCCAGTTTACTGCTGCTAAAAGTTTAGCTTCAAGCTTTTAACTCTAAATAATATACTATCATAGGATTGTGGAAGGGATTTGAAAGCACATCTGACTTCGACTTAATGTACGATTTTTTTTTTGATCATGAATGAAATCTTTCATACATTGGAACATAAAGGCTTTGTTGGGTTGCTTTCAAACCTATGTACAGTCCCGTAACTGTCAGTAGGGGCTTTTTTAGAGCACACTATCTATAAGGAAATAAGCTTAGCTATTTCTGTTGCCTCAAGAATAAGACAGAGTTTGCACGAATCAGGTAACATAAGAATATGCATACTTTCCATAGAGAACACTTCTACTGCATGATCCGAGACATGAAAGAAGGGAAAAATTTCCTAAAAGACCTGTAGCCTCTCAAAGAAAAGTACAAATGTCTCTGTACCATTTCGCAAGACTCTACTAGACATGGCTTCATAGACACCCTATGACACATGAACCTTGGGCTCTAACAAAAAGTTTGTCATAACCTGAACCTACCCCTAGTGATAACACAGTTCTCAGAACAACAAATGATCCTAAGCTAACCATACTGCTACTAAAGGTTACACCCTCTACTAGCAGGTGAGCCTCAATCCCTGGGTTTGTTCGGTGCTAAATTCTACTCCCAACTGAACTGACACTAAAATATTAACTGGTGCATACCCTGATAACTGATAAATTCGGGTCAAAATAATAGTACATACCGATTCTTTAGTAATTAGAAACAATAAACTAGTAATGTTTATCTTTGTCATAACAAACTGAGTATAGCTATAAAATTATGAGATGACTCACTTGTTACTTGGAAGGTCAAAAACATAAGTAAATGCATAGGTATTAGGTGTTCATAATCTATTAGCACTGAGTGATTACCAAAACACGATAACAACTCTTAAAAACAGTAATATGAATTCATAATTTAGAGACCCAAAATATTGGATAGTTTAATACATGAATATAATACATGGGTTTAAGCATGGAGATATATTAAACTTAGGATAATAATAATTTCTCATAAAAATAATGAAATTTAAGATAAAATATCAAACTTGTAGTTTAAAAGATGAATAAGTACAACTCTTATGCTCTTTAGTTCTTTAAATCACAAGGTAATGCTATGCTTTAACACATGAGAATTTAGGGATGAACCCTAATTCAAAATATTGAAATTCAACTTAAAAATCATAATTTCAGACATAAGGTTGAAATATTAACCTTGTTCAAAACCCCACATACCTTAATAGAATGGATTCTTGAAGAAATCTGGTATTCGGAATTTAAATCCTTGGGCTCTTGAGAGGGAAATGCTTGAACTTTGTTCTTGGAAAAGGGGAAGGGTTTCTAGTGAGTAATTTTGAGGGTAATGGGCAAATAATTCCCCTCGGAAGTATTAAAATTGTGTTTTGGATGACTGGGGTTGAGGGGAAAGGACCCAATTTCTCCTTCGCCTCCCTTCCTATGGCATTAGCCCTCATGGTGTAACCCTTATTCCAGTGGATTATCCTTTGTGAAGCAACCCTTTTGGCGTTGGCCTATCATGGACCCTTACTATTTCTTACAAAAATAGTCATAACTTTTTATTTGGGTATCTGATTAAGGCAAAATTTGTATCATTGGAAAGATAACTCAATTATATATTATCTAGTGGGTATTGAGCTGTGACATTCTATATGTGTCAAAATATATACATATACATGTTCAAAGTCGACCATTGTAGAATTGGATACCAAAAAATGCTCGAATTAAAGGCTCTTAGATTAACTTTAATCTAAATGTTTCCTATGAATATTTTTCACTTTATAAGAACTCTTCAATCTAGGATAATGATAATCACACACATATTTACATACAAATCATGGGATTAGAGTTTACACATGTAGGAATGATGGGTCAATTTCCATCTCAAAAATGTGGTGTGTTACATTTTGTTTTCAACCTTTTTGCACCAATACTTTACTATTCTGATCACACAGTCATATTATCAATCACAAAATTAGAATTTCTCATATATGCAAATTTCTTATGTTTTCACACTTATAACACTATAGGTTATGTAAACATATTTGTATTTTCATGAATCATAATTGTTGTGAGTTAGGAAAGAAAAACAATCCTTGTTCCATTTCCAAGACTTTTTTATGTGGATCGTCATGCCCTATCACTCAATGGGTAGGAACCATACTTTTTATAAACCATCAAATGAATAATAAAATTCCTAAATTTTTTCTAGTTCATGTTGAAATATGTCTATACACTTAATGACACATCTAGAAATAGCATATCAATATACACTACACTTGTATAAACATACTCAATTATAGTCATTCCAAAGGGTTCTAACATTAACAAGCACAAATAATTAACCATAGGTCAAATAACTTGAAGTACAAATATAGAAAGGATGAAAAGACACTTCATACCTTAGTAGACCTATTGAAGTTTGAGAAATTAGAGATGAGTATAGGGCTAAACTAATAGGAACATAGTGATGGAGATGGGGTCATTAAAATTTAAGTGAATGGTGTTATTATCATTGATTTCCGATAGAGTAGATGGAGTTTTTAGAGGACTTATACTTTTAATATGGGAATTTTGAGCATAATTTGTGTAGGAGTTATGGTAAATACGGAGTTAATGGAAAGAAGAAGTGTTGAATCATTTAGGATTCAAAAAGAGTAAGGATCAAGTGTTAAATTAGGGTTTGGTGGTTAATAATGATGAAACTGGGTATGGTGTGGCTATTTATTAAAATTATGATTTCATTTACCATGACCCTTAGCATAGTCCCTTGGTAAGAGACCACAAGCCATAAAGATCAGCTATAAAAACTTCAAAACAAGAAAACCTACGTGGTATCCACAAAGATATAGTATGACCCGTGGTGTGAAACCATGTTTGCACTATGGCTCGTAGACCAAAGATTTTTCATAAATTTCATCCCAATTCCATGAATGATAATATGATAGATTGTTAAATATTATGGCACATACTGAAGCTCATGATTTCACTGTCCATAAGGGTGATATGTTGAGTTAATCGATACAATTATTTATATGACCCATTATATGATAGTAAGATATATGAAAATTGATCGTAGTGTACTCCTAACTTGTGTAATTTTGTTCTTGTAATGACCCTTAAGGTCATTTCCTTAATTTTGATGCATTTTCATAGTTTTGAGCCTTCCCACAGTGGCAAAAAATCCTTTATTACTTGTTGAAACTATCAGTTGGATTATCAGACAGTTCATTTAGATTTTAGGCTTATTTTATTATTTTGGAGCTTTTGTTGTTTAGGATTTAGTCTAGGACCAAAACTCCCAGTAGATGAGCTCAGATAAGAACTTTGGCAATTCCATCATCTTTGGAACATCAATTTTATGCTAGAAGGATCCTTGATTTAGGTCTTGAGGCTTCTACACTCATTTTGGGCGATTGAGCGAATTATGTGAAAATAGAACGATTGGTCTGGGCCCTATATTTGATCTAAAGGAACTCAGATTAAAGTTTTAATGGTTCCATTGTGTCTATAACATTGAATTAGTATGGTAGCATATTTTATTTACACTCACGAGGTAAAAAATGAATCTCAAAACACTTGATCGAAGTCCATCCCAGTCTTAAAATAATCTGGTGATTCAATTCACTGGCGTAACCATGTAAGCAAGGATCTGATCACTTTTGTAATCACTGCATATGCAACATTATGTCATTTATGTGATATCGGCCATATTTGTTAGTAATTCTGTACGTAATAACAAGAGTCATGTAAGTGCCATCTGCTTCTCCCTAACTAGATCGCGTACGTAATATCAGATTATTATAAGTGGTTGTCCCATATACAACAGAGGTGTCACTTAAGAGATACCTAGAACTATTTTACCCTCTTATCCCCCTAATTTTCTATCATTTTTTCCATTATATTATACAAAATTGAGATCTCAAAGAGTATAATAAGTGGCCAATCATCCACATAGGTTAAGGTAATCTAACCTAACTTATCTTTGGTCATTTTCCATTTAATTTCCCTTCTAATTATTTGTAAAATTCTTTGAAATTAGGACTTTAATTTCTAAACCTTGAGTGTTGATTTGAGACATAAATTGTTCTTCATTTGTGCTCTACTTTTGAGCACAACTTCCTTGTCTTTGAGGGACCTCAGGATGGGTTTAATTCTTGGATTCTATTTCGAGAGGTGGATTATCCTTATAAAGGTTGTGACCGTAGTTTTTAGACATTTGGATGCTTTTGATTCTCTTGTTTGGATACTGGTGATGGTATCAATATATTTGGTATGTTCATAATCACTTAGATAGTAAATGGTATGATTCTAACTAGTTACCCTTTTCCTTAAAAGGGAATTATTCCTACTTTTTACTTTAAAATAGATTTCTTTATAATGGTAGTTATACCATCATAATGAATAATTTATGATCCTTTGATAATAAAAATACTGTTTTAAAGATTTAAGCAAGATGGATTCTGGTACATAATTTTGCAATAATTATTTACCATTGTCGAGAGAGATTTTAACCTTTTCTACACTTTTATGATGATTGCCTTAAAATTTACCTTGGGCAATGGATTTATGGACCTAGTGTTTCTTATCCACAGTTCTAGCCATGCATTTATATCTATAAACATATATGTATTTTTGGTACTAGATGAGATGATATTAAGGATATGAGCACTAATTCAAGTCTGGTAATTGATTATGATATTGATGATATAAGAACTAGTTTAAGTCTATCAATTTATTGTGATAGGTTACATTATGATACATGGATCGGTTATGGTATTGTAGGTTCTGTTTCATTCATCTTTGCATGTGTAGGTCATATCACTATCAATCTCTATATCCACCAGATGTATGAGGGGATGCATAGGTAAAAGTATGAGTGTTGCTTATAGTTCTAACTATTGTTTGCTAACTTTTGGTTGAACTTTCTGGGCCTATATCAGCAATAGGTTATGAAAGGCTCAGTTAGATATGATTTGTGTGGACTTGTCAGTTACTTGCAGTTTTATAATTATTATTATCATTATGTATAGTTGGTGATAGATTGATCAATGATCCGATATTGAGATTCAAGTTATGATTCTGACACTTTTTTCTTATGTTTATTTTATTACGCAAGATTATCCATTGGTTAGGCATTACAGATTTAGGCCCTGAGTTCATTAGTACTAGTTCCTACTATGATTCAAAGACCTTAAGATGTTAGTATGAATGATTTGGGTTGTGGTTTAGGGTTAACCTAGTTTTTTTGCATGAATTTATATATCTAGTTACGTTATTACCGTATATACTTTCTTTTCTTCATTTATATTTTATATCCATTCTTTTGCCTCATATACTATTATTTATCCTTTTTCTACTCTTTATTCATATATTGGCCCGTGATATGTGGTATGGTGTTTAGCTTTTTGAGTATGGATAGAATATAATAGTCTACCCTTATCGTCTCCTTAGTTTTACTATATAGTATACTTGATATTTGGGTATAGTTATATTCCTTATTGCATGCTATTTATATTTGCATTATCTTTGGAGGTTAGTTGGTAGTTTCCTACTGAGTACCACGTATTGGTACTCATACTACACTTCTACAGCCTGTAGATCGTAGTATGAGTTATTACCATTGTTGTGTTCCTCGTGTGGAGCAACTGCAGTTTAGAGGCATAGGGTGAGCTTCCAACGTTTAGAGTATTGCTATTCTCCCTCTTATGTACAAGATTAGCCTCTACGTTGTATTTAGATATGAGTTGTATTAGTATATTTATTTGGTACTTTCTTATGTAGTCTTATTATGTTAGAATCTCTTTTACTAATTTCACAATGTTTAGGGACCATCTTATCTATTCCATCCTTTCACTTCATTTATTTGCATTCTACCTCTATTTCTCTTGGTAGTCCATTACAAGTAGTTCTGGACTACGCGTTGGCTTGCCTACTAGTTGATTATTGTAGGCACCATCATGACTTAAGAATTCAGGACATGATAAATTGGTATTAGAGATAGGTTTATCAATGTGTTGCTATAAGAGCTAAGTGTCTAGTAGAGTCCTACAAATTAGTGCAGAGATATCTATAACCTATCTTCCAGAGGCTACAAGGCATTCTTGTAAAATTTTATTCTTAAGTATTTTCCATGTGTACATGATTTGTAAGTCGTAAGTACATTATTTAACACAATACTGTCGTAGATTGGTGATGAAAGTTTGTCGATAGATACAGATAGGACTTTGTCACACATTTCTAGAGCTTTGTTGTAGACAAAGAAGTTAGGGATGGAGTTCAAAGATCTAAAGAATCACTTAGAGAATTGGGGAAATATCAGAATGCAGTGGGGTTTATGATTGCCTCAGCCTTTCAAGATTAACATTGAGTATCCCAAGTCTTTTTATGGATACCTCACATCTAGGGATTACATTTAGTTCATCGAGCAGTAATTAGGCTAGAGTTGGGTTTGTTCTTATTTAATAGGATTTCTTCTCGATTTTAAGGTATGAGATTGGATTTCTTGAGTGGTCCAGTCATGTTCTTATGCTATATACTTCAGAGCATGATATTATTTGTTATCTATTACAGGATTAGTATTGCCACTGTATTTGGCATTAGCGCATTTGATAAAATCTGGGTATTTTTCCCTTGGGTTGTTGACTATGAGAAGGTCACTGAGAGAGCATATATTATGACTTATGGAGGTAGAGTTAAGAGGTCGTGTCATCTATACAGTGTTATTGGTATCCAATCTAGGAGTGAGGATCCTCCTAGTGGAGATCAGCTTCACTTGCAGACTACCAGTTTTACTGAGGTAGTGTCTCAGACTTTGATTAACTATAAGATTATTTATGGAGGTTACAGTGGGCAGAGTTATCGTTGAACCTTATAGAGTTTGTGTAATGTGTCTTCAGGCCATTGTAACCATTCTGGATTAGGAGAAACAATACTATAGAGTATTTTAGAAGTTGTCATTATAGATGTGAGATTGGTCATTGGTCTAGAGGGTGCCCCAAATATAATTTAATTGCTCAAAGAGAGTTAGCATATGTTCCTCACTATCCTAGAGTACCTGAGTTATGCTATGATTGGTGGAAGGTTGGTCATTCTAGTAAGGTGTGCCCTCAACATTAGTCACTCAGCCAGTTGGAATTAGATCGTGTTTCTGATTATGTTAGGGCTTTAGGTGTTTGCTATGGCTATAGAAAGATCGGCCACTAGTCCAGAGAGTGTCCTCAACATGGGATTATTGGTTACTTAACTCATCCAAATAAGTCTCATAGTGCTGTGGCACCTTTACTTAGAGGCAATTGTACTTATTTCCTCAGTTAGTAATTTAGATGCTCAGTTTGAGTCTGGATACATTCTTATTTGTTCTCCCTCTGGCACATTAGTCTTGTGACTTCTGATTTCATTGTAATAGGTGCTCTTTTATTTCCTTTGTTTACCTCTTTATTTCTGTGTATTGGGATTCTTATACATATTAATGATTATATGTCTTTGCAGGCTTATATTGGTTGTCGTGTACCTTGATATAAAGCTCATGATAATATGACTACCCTGTAGATGCTTTCTTTTAGAAGTGGATGGAGTAGAATTGTATTGATATTTTTCCCTTATGGGTGTAGAATTTACATTTAAGTCCTATTTACCTTGGCATATTGTCCTTCTTATGGCCTTGTAGTGGTACTTGTTGATATCATTTTTTAGTACCTAATATAATTTATGTTGATGATTATATTATTGTCACTATATGATGTTAACCGATATTTGTTGGGTAGATGGCTAGTCTAGCATTATCTAGTTAGAATTTCATTCCTCGAGATTCTTATTCATTGGCTTGGGCATCTAGATTGGTGGGATTTTTTCTCTCTTGCATCAAGGTGAGTTTAGTTGTTTTCTTTTTCTATTGGAGATAAGTGATCTTTCCTGTGAGCTTTTCTTAAGTTGGCAATTTAGAAATTTGTTATTTTAAGTTGGTTGATTCATTTTTTGGTAGTGGTCTTGACCTTGGCATTGTTTTCGATATTAGAATGTTCTTCCTCAGCAATGTAATTCATGGTTTGGTTGAGTTAATGACACGACCCAAACTAGGGCCTAGTCGTTTCGGGCGCCTCAAGCCCAACTGGAACTAGAGACCACCCCCAATACAAACCATAACCTCCCTACACCCAATGGTTGATGAATTCCAAATATATAAAACATAATAAAATGGAACAATCATAAATTAAATATAGTCAACTGGTATCATCCCCAATTCGATTACCAATGCCAAGGCTGGCACCAATACTAACACTGCCTATACTAACCCAAAGCAGTCCCACAAAGCCTCTGTCCAAAAGTAAAACAATACCCGATTAGGAAATGCCCTTGACCATAGCCAAAACAAATGTCTATGACATGACAAAAGTATGTAGAGAAATCCATAACATAAAATGGAGCCTTTCGGAATATGGAAGATCACCACTCTAATCCAACACAAGCAGTCCCCAAATCTAATTACTGAGCAGGAGGAGTACTATGGTCGGTTCCTGCATCACATGGAGATACAACACCTGAAGGTGGGTTAGTGGGTAAATGCTGGCATGCAAGCAGGTGCCAATATTTGAAACTAAGTAAATATCCATATGCATGAACATCCATATAGACACATATATAATCCATGCTGGGAAAAAGAACCGGGTTTAAGATGCCTTTTGAGATCATTAACCTGGGCATTTGTAGCTTAACTGTCCTAGAAGCACCCATGGGCTATATGGGCCTACTGTTACCCCTTAAACAGGCCCCAGTACATGTATCCATATGAACTGGAGATATCAATGGGGCAGAGTATTCCCATGTATCCTTCACCCTTTATGGTACATATATACAAGTATAATTTAGGGGATTCCCGTGTACCCCACAAGTATGTGGTCTCTATGACCAATCATCATATCAACAAATATGAGTTTTTAGTGTCCATCCATTGGACTCAAATCTTCACGATTATCACAACGTGCCATTATTGACTAATTATAACTATTAGCAGAAAACCATACCATAAATTCCATATATTATTAACCAAGTCTATAAGAAGTGGTATAGTCATACCGACTATAGCTTACAATAAATGCCTTTTGCCAATCACTTAGAGGATTCCCATGTACCCCGTAGGTTCCATAGTTAAATTTACCTATGGGATTCCCATGTACCCCACCAGGTTTTTAATCAAATCCATGTCCACCATGGCCTTACCATTTAGCCATTAAAACCATTTAGCCAATTTAGGTTCTATTACCATATTATACCATGCAAAGTTTTCAATGAAAGTCCAACTATGTAATAAAAACATTCTCATAGGCATTTTAACAAACATATTGAGGGTATATAGTTTCCAAAACCAAAACCAAGTACCAATTGACCATTTCCATGCAACCACTTATTAAAACAACAATTATGATAGAAAACCCATATGTAAAGTATTGGAAAACATAAATCAACTATTAATAACCAAAAACCCAATATATAATTCAAAACCCAAAACCATATCATCATTATGCCATGAAAACCATATCATCATTACGCCATGAAAATCAATCATTAAAATATGTATGTAGTTGAACTAACAATGAGGGAGGAGTAACATGACTTATATATCGAAGAAGATAGGGAGAAATCACCCTTAAATGCCCTGGTTGATATGTTTGATAAAAACACTAAGTATTCTTCACCTTGAGTATTTAGGAGTGTTTGATAGTCTATTTAATGTTTTTTGATATCTAATGATTCCTTAAGAAAGTTATAAGACATGGGTTTCAAGTTGGGAAAGAGGGTAAATGGCTAGAATACCCTCAGCTTAAAATCTAAAAAATGTTTCTAGGAAGGTTCGACTTCCCCCTTCGCTCATATACACAAATAACAAGTAATACCAACCACTCATACCCTTAGCAGAATAGAGGACTTCTACACTGTCCAACATACGACCCTCAAGGACTAACTTATACCAACTCATATGATAAGTACACATGACCCGTACCCCAAGCAAAATCCTTTAGGATAGACACATTGATCAATATATAAGTGGCTTACCTAACTTATACCATCTCCATATGAGTCTTATGATGACCTTTCTTACCTTGGATAAAATTTAACCAAACCACTCCAATTATCATACGAGTTGAGGACCCTAAACCATACCACATCATAGGATAAGTACACATAAGTCATATGATATCCAAAATCTCAAACTCACAAAAATTTTTAAGTATAAAAACCCAAGGTGTTTCATATAAGGGTGTCTTATATGGATGGATTCAAGAAATCCTCATTCAAAATCTGTTCGACTTAATAAAGCTTGATGGAGTGCTTCTCTTTTATGGTACATGTCTATGGATATTCCTTACTCAGATGGAGTATTTCATTTACCGTTCCCACCTAAAATTATGTTTCTCCAAGTTGTAAGAGTTTTGTTATCTCTAGTACGATTTATAGACTTAGTGAGTTCTAGGGTATGCTTTAGTGGTTCATGCCCTCTAATAGATATATAGTTTGTTTCTTGCGTTTTCATCTAGTTATCCATCTCTATTGTGATTTTTGTTCTTTATCTATGTTTTGATTTAGGCTCGACATGGTTCAGTAAGGATATAACTAACATGAATAGTTTATCGATTTGAGTATTTAGCCTTAGCTTAGGTTTGTTGGCTTAGTTTTGGATTTGATGCTTTGGAATGATGATTTAATGTGTTGATTCTTAAGCATCTTTAGGTTTGGTTTAGATTATTGATATCTTTAGCCTTGGTATTAATATTTATCTTGGAGTTGTAGAGCTTGGGTGCAGTCTTTATTTTTAGATTTTTCTCGGTTGGGGTTTCATCTATATGGTGGTTAATCCTACTCTTTGGTTACCTATTTAGTCATTTTCATGAAGATATAATATTATTGCTAGGTGTTCGGATGGTAGTCCTATTTGGACGATATTGGTTCCTCTAGCATTGACCTTAAGTTTTAGCTTTTGCTAGGATTTTAGATGATCTACTTAGCGGGTGTAGTATGCTTGAGTTAGATTCAACATGGCTTCATTCATGATTGATTAAACCACCTATAGTAGATCATTATGTGGTGAGTGTTTTTTCTTCAGACTCCTGGTTTTTAGTTTTAAAGGATATTCGGAGGACTACTTGTAGCGATCGATTGCAGACCTTAGTCCTTTTATGTACTCAGGTATTATTTTATGGCGTTATTCTCATTGTTACCACTATGGATTTTTAGGGATCACCTTTAGTTCTTTGAGTTTAGTGTCATGAGTTGCGTGGACATGACTTAGGTAACCTTTTTCTTAATTTAGGGTGGATAGTAGCTTTAGAAAAGCAAAAGAAGGTTATATTTGGATTTGGAGTTAGTTGCATGGTTCATGCCTTGGTTTGTCTTTTTTCTGAGTTATATTTTATTTTATTTTGTTGGTATCAATAAGGTATCAGTCTGTCATTGTTCGAATTTGTGTGCATCAGCCTTCCTTGGTTCCGTTGGAGGAAAATAAGTGGTAGAAGGTAAGTCTTGGTTGTTTGAGAGTAAAGTGTAAAAGTTGGTTCGGAAAAGGTATGTCTATGGAAAAATGACTTGGAAGAGTTGTCTTATCATAGAGGTTATCTGGGAAGTCATACCCCAAGCATGTGGGCCCAGTGCCTCATTCCATCGAGCTTTTTGGATCTTTCTATCCACCGACTTTTGCTAATGAAAGTACATTTAGTAGTGGATATTGTAATGACCCTCCAGGTCATTTCATTAATTTGCATATGTTTCCTATATTTTGAGCCTTCCCACTGTTGCTACAAGTCCTTTATAACTTTCCAAAATTATTACTTCAGTTGTAGAATTGTTCATTTATATTTTAGGCTCATTTCTTTCTTTTGGAGCCTTTGTTGTTTAGGATTTTGTCGCGAACCAAAACACCTAGTAGACTACCTAGGATGAGAATTCTAAAAGTGCCATCAACTCCAGAACATCGATTTTAGGCTAGGGGACTCTTGATTCAAGTCACGGGGCTTCTAGACTCGGTTTGGGCAATTAGGTGGATTATGTGAAAATAGAACTATAGGTTGGGCCCCACATTTTGTCGAAATGAACACGATGAAAGTTTAAATGGTTGATTGAGTTTGTTACGTTTAATTTGGTATGGTAGTATATTTTGTTTGCACTCATAAGGTTTTAAAAAAATCCCGATATACCAGATCGAAGGCCATTTCAGACTTAGCAAAATCTTATGTATAAGTTCACTGGTGTGACCGCGTAAGCGAGGATCTAATCGTTATTATGATTGCCACATATGAAATACTATTTTCTTTAAGAGATACTAGCCAAATTGGTCAGTAATCATGTATGTGATAACTAGAGTCGCATAAGTGACATCTACTGCTTCTCTGCCAGATCCCGTAGGCGATATCAGAGTTACATAAGTGACTATCGCATATACGACAAAGGTGTCACTTAAGTGACACCTAGCACTCTTTACCCCACTTCTCCAACCCAATTTTCAATTACTTCTTCAACCATTTTTGAAACAAATTGATTGTTCAAGGAGATGAAAAAGTCGGAAATTATCCACATAGGGTTAGTCATTTCCCATTGATTTTCTTTCAATTTCCATTCAAATTCTTTGTAATATTCTTAGAAATTAAGGCTTGAATTCCAAAACCTTGAGGGCTGATGTAATACCTATATTATTCTCTGTTTCTGCTCAAATTTTGAGCAAAACTTCCTTGTCCGTTGAGGGACATCATGATTGGCCAATTCATGGATTCCATTTGCAGGCCACACGGGCTCTTTCTTGACCCAAAATATGAACCCACCCATAATAAAGTAATATGCTTCTAATTTTACTCCTAACGAGGTGTAGGTTATAATTTTGATAGTATGACTGCATTTCGGGATTGTGGAGTGAAGACAGGTGATTTATGGATGATTTATTCATTGCGATTTAGCTTCGAGGAAGTCTTATGCGTACTCTTCTCTTTAGATAGTTTTTTATATATGTTGTATTCTAGATAAGGATATTAGGATGTGATTGTGGGTTAAACACTATGACTTGCCTAATTTATGAGTTTGGGGGCTTGAGGGTAATTGACCCTTAAGGTGAAATACTTATTATTCTTGTAGGTTTCTATTACCCTAGGTTACTAGCATATTAGGCATATATAAGTTAGATAAACCTATAGTATTATGTTTAATACAATATTCAATAGATTGTGATAGTTTTTCTCGGATTATAACATTATGGAACTGTCGGATATATACATTATTGGCCCCTAGGTCATGATTATGATTTGGTTGGAATCCAGGAGGTGGCTTATTCTTGTAAAGGTTGTGACCGTAGTTTTTAGACATTTGGATGCTTTTGATCACTTTGTTTAGATTCTAGTGATGGAATACATAGATTCGCTACATTCATGATCACTTACATAGTAAATTGTATGATTCCAACTAAAAGATGATTTTATTACCATTCTTCATAAAAAGGAAATTATTCCCACTATTTAGTTTTTAAACGGATTTCTTCATAACGGGAATCGTACCATCTTAATGAATGATTTGTGAGCCTTTGAGAATGAAAATGATGTTTTAAAGTTTGAACGATATGGGTTTTGGTCCACGATTTTACTACTATTATATACCATAGATGATAGAGATTCTAGCTCTTTGATGAGAGAGATTCTAGCTCTTTCTTTACTTTTATAATGATTTAGTCTTGGAATTTACCTTGGTAATGGATTTATGAACTTAAACTCTCTTAGATATGGCTCTAGCCGTGCATTTATATCTATATGTATACATGTATTACTGGTACTAGAATTAACGATATTGAGGATGTGAGAATCAATTCAAGTTTAACAATTGATTATGATATTGATGATACGGGCACTGATCCAAGTCTGGAAATTGATTATGGTGAGTTACATTAAGATACTTGGATAGGTTATGGTTCTGTGGATTCCATTGCGTTCATCCTTGGATAGGTTGTGGTTCTGTGGATTCCATTGCGTTCATCCTTATAGTCGTATTGGATATAATTAGTATATTTGATATCTATCAGCTTTATAGGGGGCTGCACAGCTATAGGTATGAGTGTTGCTTGTTGTACAGACTGTTGTTTGCTTCCTTTTAGTTGAATTTCTGGTCCTATATCAATTGTAATTTATGAAAGGATTGGTTAGGTATTACTTTGTTTTGATAAGTTAATTACTCGTAGTTTTGTTGTTATCATTATCATTATGGCTAGTTGGTAGCAGATTGATCATTGACTGAGATTTGTGGTATGATTCTAACCTTATTTTCTTATGGTTATTTTATTATGCATGATTATCCATTGGTTATTCATTATGGATTGTAACAACCCAAAACCTGGTCCCAAAACGTCACACGGTGATCAAGACTATATGTAGCCTCAAGCTAACCCTGTAAGCCTGCTACTATGTCTATATCTTATTTCAAGATAAACTACTCAAGTAATAACGCTGAATTATATCAAAACTAAACTGGAATAAACTGAAGACAATGGCTGAATAACAAATACAGAACGTCTGGAAAATAGTAGTTGTCCGATAAACCTGTATGACTAATAAACTGGAGAGCCATTGGGACAAACCCCCAAATAACTAAGACTAAACTGGAAACAATAATTCAAAAACTATAAAAGTTGGAAATCTGGAGAAATAAGCCCTCAAACCATGAAGATTCACCAACTGTAGAAGTGTAGATAAAGATGCTGAAATCACTTACATTGTTGAGACTGAGCACCTGAACCTATATTATGAGACAATGTAGCACATAGATGTATATGTGGATCAGTATTTTAAGGATGTACAGAATATATGGGGGTGAATGCATAAGGAAAACTGTAACTGTAAATGCATATAAATTCATGTATTTTGTAAACAATGCATGCAAAGTAAAAATGACCCACGCTGGCTTAAGTAACTGGAAGTTGAAAACTCATATATCATGAATAGTAAAGTATATTGTATAAATATCGTGAGTCATAACACTTAGTTCTAAAAGTTTTACGTCTATTCTATTTGCAAATCATGTAAGCTAAGTGAAAGGGCTCACCTTAATCTTCTAAGAACTTGAAAACTTTAAGTCTATAAATGAAACTTAAGTAAAGCAATGTCTCAATAAGTCTGTGAGCCTTTACACTTATTTTCTAAAAGATTTTTTGTTATTATTTTCTTTTAGGGAGGTTATTCTAACCGACATAAATCATGTGAGCTATCATGTAGTCCAACGTCTCGTTCCTCTGAAGGAGAAAACCTCATGTTGGGGAGAGATATCATACTCTTTCCAAGGAGTATAACTTGAGCTAAGTGATCACATATGTAACTGTCATCCATATAGAAATGGAAATACTGAATCTATACCTACGTTGGCTTCATAGTTCTATGGAAGATAGGGCACGCTAATCCCATACTTCCCGCTCAGTGATAAATATTACTCCCTTTATTATATCCTCTTTCCATAGAAAATCAACTTTTAAAAGTTATAATATTTCATACTGAAAGCTAACCGTGTATTTGTTCCTTAAAAGCTGAGTTTCAGCTGGAAAGTGGATTTATATCCTAGCTAATGATCAAAAGATCAAATCATTATGAAAAATTGTCTATAACCATATCATGGGAGGATTGGAAAACATAACCGTTCTTGAAATAGAAAAAACCAACTAGAGCTTTATAAGCCATGCTTCAAAATCCAGTCAAAACACCATAATGTTCATGCTTGATAATATAAATATACATATCTCAACTCAAAATCTTGAAAATACAACCATATGCATAAATTTATGAAACTAGACATCTATTTCAATATCAAAAACACTTAAAACATCATAATTTTTAAATTGCAATAAGTGCGTATGAACCCTAATTTGAATTTCATGCAAAATCATGTAAATTTGTAATTTAAAACTAGTTTTGGGCACAAGGATGAAAGATTTATCCTTATTCAAAACCACACATACCTTAATTGATGAACTAGATGAACAAGATTGGTCTTGAGATTATATTTGTGCCCTTGAAGGTTGATTCTTGAAGTTCTTGAATTGGGAACCTTGAATCTTGAACTAATTTGGAAAAAGAATTGTGAAATCTTGAGGAATCTTGAAGTTGAAGGTTGAAGCCTAGGGTTTTAATTGACAGGAATTTGATGAAAAATGAGCATATTTTGCTCAATATTATACTAAATTTTCTATTTACATGATTTGGGGGATTGATGAAAGAAAAAATTACCCTTGGGATTTAAAATCCCGCAACTGAAACATCGATTACAGCCTCAGGGCGACGCGGTGAGAGGGTCATCGTTATACCCACCGTGATGCATTGGAATCGTGGTGACTCTCTAGATTGCTACAATTGTTATTTTGGGGTTCACTGTGACACGATGCAATCGAGATGACCCTCTAGAGATTGACAAATACAAATTTGGCCTCCATCGCAATGCGGTGGCTGCCTCATCGCGATACTTACCTTGATGCTGCTTTATCGCAGTGAGCTACTATTTTTCCAATTTTGAACGAGGTCCAATCCTTGTCCGAAAACCTCGAACCTTACCCGAGACATGCTATTTTCATTCTGGAATATAATTTAACTCAAAAACCATTGCCTCGGAGCCTAGAGGGTTAATTTAGGAATCATCGAGGTTTGAAGGGAGTAAAAATGACTAAGTCCCTCAACTCTTAACTTTACCTTTCAGATTATAAGTGCTACAGGTACGCACTAAGGGTTGTACTGAGCTAGAAATATTTGGGGTGTTACAATATCTCCCCCTTAGGAACATTCGTCCTCGAATGAGACTAACGAAACTAAGATGCTAAAATTTGAGGCTATTATTAGAATATACAATGAAAGGTAAGACTAAATTGATTTGCAAATGCAAGAACTATTGAATGAATGGCTATATAAAGCTGAAACTCGGAATGAAAAGAGATGCTCCGAGTAAACTAGCTACCTTGAACTCAATTTGAATTTGCAGCAAATAGATGAGGGTACTTGGTCCGTATATTTTCTTCTGCTTCCCAAGTGTCTCCCTTAATGGATTGATTTTACGAAAGAACTTTTCCAAGGGAACTTTTTTCCTTAGCGCCTATGAGTATGACGGTCAAGGATCTCAACGAGTATCTCTTCACACAAAAGGCTATCATGAATGTTTTTACTTTCTAATGGCACCACAACCGCTGGATCACTAATACACTTATTTAGCAAGGACACATAGAATACAGGATGTACGGATGATAAATATTTAGGTAACTCAAGCTCATATTCCACATTTCATATATGGCCCAATATCCTATAGGGACCAACATAGCGGGGACTAAGTTTCCCCTTGTTGCCAAATATGTTCACCCCTTTCATGGGTGAAACTTTCAAATAAAATGAAGCACCAACTTTAAACTCAAGATCTCTTCTAACATCTGTATATGATGTTTGATGACTTTGAGTTATTTTCAACCTTTCTAAAATCAACTGCACTTTCTCCATAGCTTCTAACACCATATCTGGCCCCAACAACGCAGCTTTACCCACTTCAAACCAACCGATAGGTGATCTACATCTCCTTCCAAAAAGTGCCTCAAATGGGGCCATCTTAATGCTAGCATGGTAATTGTTGTTGTAGGAAAACTCAATCAACGACAAATGCTCATCCCAACTACCCTTGAAATAAAGCACACACTCTCTTAACATATCTTCTAGAGACTGAGTGGTCCTTTTTTCCTGACCATCTTTCTAAGGATGAAAAGCTGAACTAAGGTGAACTTGGGTACTAAGACCCTTCTGAAAGGCCTTCCAAAAGTGTGAGGTAAACTGAGTACCCCTATCTAAAATGATAGTCAACGGAACTCCATGCAATCTAACCAACTCTCTAATATACAGCAAAGCATAGTCTTTAGTTGAATAGGACATATGAACTGCTACGAAATTGACTGATTTAGTGAACCTTTCTACTATAACCCAAATAGAACAAAATCCATGTTCACCTCTTCCCACATCTAAGTAGGAATATTGAACTCTTGAAACATACCATGAGGCCAAACATTTAGCTACGAACTCTGAAATATCTTTCTTATACCACTCCACCAATAGATTTTCCACAAGTATCAATACATCTTAGTAGCACCAGGTTGAATAGATTAACACACACCATGAACTTCAGCCATAACTATCAAAATTGACCAACGTATGGTACACACAGTCTACTTTGGAATCTTAACACGCCATCTCCCCCTTGGGAGAAAACCTCCACTTTCTGATCTCCAATCGACTCCTTTAAACTAACTAAGATGGGATCTTGATCTTGCTTCTCCTTTACCTCAAAAACTAAGGAGGATTCTGTACTACTCTACACCCAAAAACTACCCTCAGTCAAATCAACTAAACGAACACCCAATCTAGCCAATTGATGAACTTCCCCAACTAACTCCTTCTTATCACTCTCCACAAGATCAACACTACCGATAGACAGTCTACTAAGGGTGTTTGCCACAACATTTACCTTTCCCCAATGATAAAAAATACTTATTTCATAGTCTTTCAACAATTCTAGCCACCTTCTCTGATGGAGATTCAACTCTCTCTGCATAAACATATGTTGAAAACTTTTGTGGTCCGTAAACGCATCAACATGAACACCATAAAGATAGTGCCACCAAATTTTCAAAGCAAACACAATAGCAGCTAACTCAAGATCATGAGTAGGATAGTTCTTTTTGTGAGGCCTAATTTGTCTAGAGGCATAGGTTATGGACTTACCTCTCTGCATCAAAACACAACTCAAACCAACTCTAGAGGCACACAATAAACAACGAATCCATCTATAACATTAGGTAATGATAGGACTGTGGCTGAAGTGAGTCGAGTCTTCAACTCCTGAAAACTTTTCTTGCAGGAATCTGACCACCGAAACTTAACTTTCTTATGAGTCAATCGGGTCATAGGAGACGCAATGGATGAAAACCCCTCAACAAACCATCTATAATAGCCAGCTAAACCCAAGAAACTTCTAATGTCTGACAGAGAAATGGGTTTAGGCTAGTTTTTCATGGCTTTCGTCTTTAGGGGATCAACTCTAATACCCTTAATTGAAATAATATGACCAAGGAAATAAACTGACCTTAGAAAAAATTCACAGTTGCTAAATTTGGCAAACAACTGGTGATCCCTAAGAGTTTGCAACACAATTCTAAGATTATTTGCATGATCATCCTCACTACCGGAATAGGCAAGGATATCATCAATAAAGACTATGACAAACATGTCTAGGTACTGTTTGAACACATGATTCATCAAGTCCACGAAGGTAGCTGGGGCATTTGTTAGCCCAAAAGACATGACTAGGAATTTAGAATGGCCATAACGGTTCTGAAAGCTATTTTTAGGATGTCACATTCCCTTACTCGATGATCATAGTCGGATCTAAGAGCTATATTAGAGAAATAACTTGCACCTTGTAGTTAATCAAATATGTCATCGATTCCAGAAAGATGCTATCTATTTTTAATGGGGACTTTATTCAGTTTATGATAGTCGATGCACGTCTGTAAAGAACCATTTTTCTTACTCACAAATAGGATATGAGCACTTCATGGAGATACATTGGGCCTTATAAAACCCTTATCTAAGAGGTTTTTGAGTTGTTCTTTCAACTCTTTAAGCTCAGCAGAAGCCATATAATATGGAAGAATGGAGATAGGTTGAGTATCATGAAAAAGACCAATTTGGAATTCTATTTCCCTCTCAGGAGGTACCCCTGGCAAATCTTTGGGAAACACATTAGGAAATTCATTGAGTACACAAATTGACTGAACTGTTTGAGTCTCAAACTTAGTGTCTTTGACTTTAACTAGATAATAAATGCACTCTTTAGATATCAACTTTCTGGGTTTGAGATAAGATATGAAATGACTCTTGGGATATATTGAATTACTTGATCACTCAAAGACTGGCTCATTTGAAAACTATAACTTCACCACTTTGGTGAAACAATCTATAGAAGTATAACAAGAATAAAGCCAATCCATATCAAGGATAAGCTCAAAGTCAACCATATCTAACCCTATTAAGTCTGCTAACATGATTTTATGAAGAACAGTGATAGGATACTTTCTATAGATCTGTTGAATAATAACCGATTCACCTACTAGAGTAGAAACAAAAAATGGCTTAGGGATCTTTTCAGGACCTATTCAAAATTAACTGCAACTAGTGAGGTCACGTAAGTCAAACTCAACCCAGGGTCCAGCAACACATAAACATCAAAATGAAAGGCATGAATCATATCGGTAACAATATCTGGAGAGCTCTCCTTCTCCTGATAGTATGGTAAAGCATAGAATCAATTCTGGCATTGGCCGCCATCGGTACTGGACGATGCACCCTGAGAAGGGGTTGGACGAGCTATAGGAGCTAGTTCACTAATAGCATGAGTCTGGGGACAAATATCTCTATTTTCTTTCTTAGCATACTGGCACTCCTTAACACCTTGGCCCAACTGACCATATCTATAGAAACCCTTTAAACCCAACAAACACTCACTGTGTAACGCCCAGAAAATAGGTCCCAGAGCGTCACGTGGTGCTTGAGTCTATGAGTAGCCCCAAGCTAACCCTTTGAGACATTTTCATTCAGTTCAACACGAATCAAAGGAGTTTCCATAAATAACCCTCAAATATCAACAGAGTAATCATCATCTAAGAATAAAAGAATTTCAGAATGATAACAAAATACGACTTATTAGTCAACTCCCAACATCTATACTAGTCTGACAAGCCTCTAAGAAAATCAATAAAACCAGCAAGCCATTGAGACATGCCCCAACTGAATCATGCTCAGTTATCAAATGTAAATAATTCCGTGAAACCAACATCAGACATCACGTCCTAGGAACATGAGGACTCACCATAATAGAGGATGTAGAACAGCGTGCCCAAAGAATCACTGTCGAACCTGGAATTGAGCACCCAAACCTATATTTCGAGAAAATACAGCCGACATCCGAAGATATGGGTCAGTACCATGGAAAGGAACCGAGTATATGGGGGTGTATGTAGTTGGATAAACATCATCGTCATAAATATTTATAAAAAATATGCAGGATGTGTGAAAGACTCACATAGCCCGAAGAAAATCATCATAATCATGAGAGGATGAAATAAGAACAATAACACATGTGAGTCATCATATAATTTGTCAATCACTTTCAGTTCATCAAGAATATCAATTCTCATAATGTAAATATCATTTAAATCTTTCGAAAGAATAACTTTCACAATTCCACTTTCAAATCACTTCACCATTCACCATAGACACAAGGAAACACACACACACTAAGAGATCCTATAACCGACATAAACCATGTGAGCTACATGGAGTCCAACATACAACCCACATTAGGGAGAGCTGTCCTATGCTTCCCATCGGAGTAGGACTATCGATATCAAATCCACACAAACTAGTGATAACTATATAAATCAGCCTCAGGCTCACTCCTACAGGGGCACGTAGTTCTAGGGAAGTAAGGTCGCTTTATAACTCCCACTCAGTGCTAAAGATTTCTCCCAGACTTAGCTCAGATCATTTCAAAGACAATCCATAACAAAAAAATTTTAGTAATATATAAATATACATCGGGAGCCATCATGCTTCCCATCTATCAAAATCAACCACGTTGTGGATTTCTTTCACACTCGATTTCAAAATAAATTCGTTAAGACCAAAAGGACAAATCATTCAAAATACCTCAAATATTCATCATCAACGTGCTTATAACACACACTTTCTAAAAAAACACAATTTCAAATGGTGATTCACGACCCTAATATCAAAATCATGATAAATATCATTCAAGATTCATGCTTTATATCTCCACACATGTAAATTCATCTTTCAAAATCATAAACATCATGATTTCATAATAATCATCATAAGATATGGATTCACACATCAAATTTGTAAAAATCAAATAAAAATTATGCCTTTGTAAAGAAAATTACTTTTGGGCACAAGAACGAAAGAGAGTTCTTGTTGAAAAACCCCACATACCTTGAATGATGAACTTTAGACTGATACTCATGTTTGAGATGTTAATTGTGTCTTTGAATGATGGTTCTTGGAGTTCTTGAACTAGGAACTTGGAATCTTTAATAAATTTGCAGAATTAATGGTGAACTTTGGAGGTTCGTGAAGTTGGATGTAGGAGCTTAGGGTTTTCTTTTTGAGGGAATTTGATGAAATATAACATATAATGCTTCTT
>NC_061114.1:118289382-118364725 GCF_002878395.1 Capsicum annuum
TTTGAGATGTTAATTGTGTCTTTGAATGATGGTTCTTGGAGTTCTTGAACTAGGAACTTGGAATCTTTAATAAATTTGCAGAATTAATGGTGAACTTTGGAGGTTCGTGAAGTTGGATGTAGGAGCTTAGGGTTTTCTTTTTGAGGGAATTTGATGAAATATAACATATAATGCTTCTAATAGGCTTTAATATAGGGTTTGGATGGATTTTGGGTGAGGGGAAATGACCAAAACGCCCCTAAAAATAAAATAATTCTTGAATCTGTCCTTTGGTGGACTGTCTTGATAGTTTGAAGTAGATCAACCATAACGTTTTATTCCGATATCCAAATTGGATGAAACTAATTACATTAGAAAGAGGACTCTCATATCTTTCCGTTGATAGATACTTCTACGAGGAGTTATGATCTTTGAAGTTGACCCTAAATTTTGATTTTGGTAGGCAAAAGTAGATCGACCATAAATTTTTGCTCCGATAGACAAATTGGATGAAACCAATTTCATTGGAAAGAGGACTCGCAAAGCTTTCCATTGATATATAGTAGATCACCCAGATTATTATGTACAAGGAGTTATGATTGTTTAAAGTTGGAGCAAAAATACGCCAGGCCTCAGTACTTTTTCCTGCACGTTTACTGTTTACTACTATTCACGGTTCGATCGGACTGTTCATAACTCATCGCTCGGGTGTCCGTTTTGGATGATCCACATATCATTGGAAAGCTTATTCGATACTCTATGCAATAGTGGGTCATAATATAAGACATTGCACATGGAAAATTTTTAATTCATTCTAGAAGATAGAACCCAACACATTTATGCACAAAATTTCAACGAAAAATTTCCCGGGGTATTACATCATCCCCCTCCTTGGAAACATTCGTCCTCGAATAATGCTAGACATTCTAAAATTATATAAGGAATAGAGAAAATAGGTGAAACCATTCGTTAGATTCATCATCACATCGTTTCTCACTCCTAATGCAACATAGAATGCATAAATTCAAGAAACTACAGCTGAACACATAATAAATGTCAGCTGAACTGCTGCAACTTTTATCAAAAGTGCATGATTTAGCAATGAATAGTATCTTCGGCTTGATCGGAGTTCGCGGAAAATAGGTGCGGGTACTTGGATCGCATATCCGCCTCAGCTTCCCAAGTTGCACCCTCAACAGATTGGTTTTGCCACAACACCTTGACAAAGGGAACTTTTTTGTTCCTTAGTCTTCGGACACTGAAATCAAGAATCTCAACAGGAATCTCATCAAAAGAATGATTTTCTTGAATGTTAGCACTCACAGAGGAATCCACTACCACAACATCTCTAATATGCTTTCTAAGCATAGAGACATTAAATATTGGATGAACAAAGGACAACTCGGGAGGCAACTCGACCTCTTAAGCTACCTTACCCACACGACTAAGAATTTTGTAAGGACCAGCATAACAGGGACTAAGCTTCCCCTTCTTTCTGAATCTCTTCACCCCCCTCATGGGTGAAATTTTCAGATACACTAGGTCACGAACTTCAAACTCAAGGTCTCTCCTTCTAACATCCGCATATGACTTCTGACGACCCTGCACAGTTTTCAACCTTTCCCTTATCAACTTAACTTTTTCCATAGCCTCAAATACCGAATCAGGACAACTTAAAACCACTTCACCCACCTCGAACCAACCTATGGGTGATCTACACTTCCTCCCATATAAGGCTTCAAACGGAGCCATGCCAATACTAGAGTGGAAACTATTATTTTAAGCAAACTCTATCAACGGTAAGTGATCATCCCAACTTCCCTTAAAGTCAAGTGCACAAGCTCTCTACATATCCTTTAAGGTCTGGATGGTCCGCTCAACCTGACCATCGTTCTGCGGATAAAAAGCAAAACTCCAAAGCACTTGGGTACCAAGACCCTTCTGAAAAGCTTTCCAAAATTGCGAAGTTAACTTAGTACCCCTATCCAAAATGACAGACAAGGGAACTCCATGCACTCTGACTAGCTCTCGGATATACAATCTAGCATAATCCTCAACAGTATATGAAGTATGAACTGGCACGAAATGAGCAGACTTAGTCAACCTATCAACCATAACCCAAATGGAATCATAATGGCATCGGGAAGAATGTAAACCAATCACGAAGTCCATATTTATCTCTTCCCATTTCCAGGTGGGAATACTAAACTCTTCCATCATACCACCAGGTCTCTGCTGTTCAACCTTAACCTGTTGTCATGTTGCACACTTAGCTACAAATGTTGCTATATCTTTCTTCATGCCACTCCACCAATAGATTTCTCGCAAGTCTCGGTACATCTTAGTGGCACCAGGATGAATAGAATATCGCGCCCCATGCACTTCAGCCATAATTCTCTATCTCAGATCATTAATATTTGGGACACACAATCTATCCTACAATCTCAGCACACCATCTCCCCCTTGGGAGAAAACCTCTACTTTTTGGTCCTTGACTGACTCCTTCAGTCTGACCAAACTAGTATCTAAGTATTGCTTTTCCTTCACTTTTGAAACCAAGGAGGATTCGGAACCACTCTGAACCCCTATACTACTTTCAGCAGAGTCAAACAACCTAACCCTCAATCTAGCCAAACTATGTACATCTCGAGCTAACTCTTTCTTACCTTCTACCACATGTGAAAAACTACCCATGGACACTCTACTTAGGTCATCCACCAAAACATTAGCCTTGCCCGAATGGTACAATACACTTATATCATAGTCCTTTGACAATTCTAACCATCGTCTCTGTCTAAGATTCAATTCTCTATGGGTAAACACATACTGAAGATTCTTATGATCAATGAAAACATCAACATGGACACCGTAAAAATAGTGTCTCCAGATTTTCAAAGAAAACACAACAGCAGCCAACTCAAGGTCATGGGTGGGGTAATTTTTCTCATGGGGTTTCAACTGTCTAGAAGCATAAGCTATCACCTTACCCTTCTGTATCACTACACAACCCAACCCAACTCTCAAAGCATCATAGTACACCACAAACCCATCAACACCATCAGGCAAAGTCAAAACAGGGGCTAAAGTGATTAGAGTCTTAAACTCCTAAAAACTCTTCTCATAAGATTCGGACCACAAGAACTTCACTTTATTTTGGGTCAACCGATTCATAGGAGATACTTAGAGGATAAATACTCAACAAAATGGTGGTAATATCTAGCTAAACCCAAGAAACTTTGGATATCAGTCGGAGAAATAGGTCTAGGCCAATTTCTAACAGCTTCGGTCTTTTGAGGATCAATTCTAATGCCCTCAGAAGAAATGATATGACCCAAAAAAGCAACTGACCTTAGCTAAAACTCACACTTACTGAACTTGGCAAACAACTTGTGATCTCTAAGGGTTTGCAAGACAGTATGAAGATGATCTGAATATTCATCCTCATTACAGGAGTACACCAGTATATCATCGATGAACACTATGATAAACCTATCCAAATATGGTCTGAACACTCATTTCATGAGGTCCATGAATGCTGCTAGGGCATTAGTTAACCCGAAAGACATAACTAGACACTCAAAATGGCCATAACGAGTTCAAAAAATGGTTTTCGGGATGTCACACTCCCTAACTTTGAGTTGATGATAGCCGGAACGAAGGTCTTTCTTTGATAAATAACTTGCACCTTGCAATTGGTCAAACAAATCATCTATTCTCGAAAGGGGGTACTTATTTTTTACAGCGACTTTATTCAGTTGGCGGTAATTAATGCACATATGCAAAGAGCCATCTTTTTTTCTCACAAACAACACAGGAGCACCCCAAGGAGAAATATTGGGCCGTATGAAACCCTTATCTTGTGGATCTTTAAGTTGCTCTTTCAACCCCTTAATTTTTGCAGGGGCTATACGGTAAGGAGGAATAGAAATGGGCTGAGTATCAGGAAGAAGATCAATCTCGAACTCTATCTCTCTATCAGGAGGTATCCCTAGGAGATCATCCAGAAAGACATCAGAAAAATCATTAACGACGTTAACAAACTGGAGAGTTAGAGTCTCAGACTTAGTGTCTTTGACTCTAACAAAATGGTAAATACACCCCTTGGAAATAAGCTTTCTAGCTTTGAGGTAAGAGATAAAATGAATCTTGGGTGACAAAGAATTCCCAGACCACTCAAACACGGATACACCTAGAAAATAAAACTTGACCACTCGGGTCCGATAATCAATAGAGGCATAAGAAGAATACAGCCAGTCCATACCCAGAATCACATCAAAATCTACCATGTCTAACTCAATCAGATCAGCCAACAAGACTATATGAAGAACGGTAACAGGACACTTTCCGGGAAACAATCGAATCACCCACTAGGGTAGAAACTGGGATAGGCTTAGGAATAACCTCAGGACTCATTTCAAAATTCACAGCAATCAAAGGTGTAACATATGAGAAACTCAATCCAGGATCCAACAAAGCATACATATCAAACTGAAATTTACGAAGCATACCAGTAACAACATTAGGAGAGTCCTCCTGTTCCTGGTGGGATGGTAAAACATAGAATCTATTCTGGCGCTGCCCGTCAGCATTGCTAGAAGAGGCGTCCTGAGCTGGGGCTGGGCGAGTCGCTGGAACTGGAGCACTAATAGTCTAAGTCTGGGTGTGAGGGCAATAGTCACGATGCCCTTGTCCATCCTGTGGAAAATCTCTAACTCTGTGACCCATGTCACCATATCATAAACAAACCCTCTTCTCAGCCCAATACTCACCCGAGTGAGCCTTACCACACTTAGGACACAGGGGATGATTTGGCTTACTGCCAGCACTATACTGGGACCTGGATGTATATGACCTGCTACCTTGCTCCTTCTTACTTCTAGGCATGGGAACACTAGCAGATGATAATGCTGGCATAGACGAACGATCCTGATACTGAGGAAGACTCCCTCCCTGCGATCTAGTCTGACCCTGTTCATGCTGCTCGGACCTAGCTCTCTTATTCCCTCTCATTCTATCTCTCTCCTTAATTTTGTCTGCCTCAATCTGTTGGGCATGAGTCATCAGCCTAGAAAGATTCATCTCACTATTCAGCATAGCAGACCTACACTTCTTAACCACATAACTAGACACTCCAGTCACAAACTTACTCATACTAGCTCGATTATCAGCCACTAAGTTAGGAGTATACTTGGCCAACTGATTGAACTTTAGACAGTAATCCCTAACAATCATAGAGCCCTATCGTAGGTTCAGAAACTCTTCAACCTTCGCCTCCCTCATCTCCAAAGGGAAAAAAATTTCCAGGAATACATCCTGGAACTCTTGTCATGTTGTAGGGAGAGCTCCCTCACCTCTACCTTTCCTCCAAGTAACAACCTAGAAATAAGTAACATCTTTAAACCTATATGCAACCAACTCCACACTATGTTCCTTAGATACATGTATCACCTAAGTAATCTTTTGCACCTCCTCTAAAAACAATCGTGGATCCTCATCAGACTTAGACCCATAGAATTCTGGCAGATTCATCCGCATGAAGTCATGGATCCTGGCAGCTGATGAATCACCTCCCTGTTGCTGTGGAGCCGGGGATGGGTTGGCCTAAACATTTGCAGTAACATCTTGGGCCAGCGCCTGAAAGGCTGCTCAAAATTCAGCATGAGACACATTTTCATTCAATGGGTCAGCGGGTTGAGGTTGCTCACCATCATTATTTCTTCTCGCTCGACGTGGTGGCATATTTGTGAAAGAGGAGAGCACGAATCAATAGCAGAGAGAGACATTTTAAGCACGATAGACTTCTGAAAGAAAGAATCAACCTTTTTCCTAAAACGTCTTGTAGCCTCTTGCTCAAAGATGTGGTGCGCTATACACTGACGATCAAGACTCTACTTAACGCGGCTTGTCAGACTCCCTAGGACACCTTAAAACCTTAGGCTTTGATACCAAGTTTGTAACGCCCCGAAAATAGGTCTCAGAGTGTCACACAGTGCTTGAGGCTATGAGTAGCCCCAAGCTAACCCTTTGAGCCATTTTCATTCAGTTCAACACTAATCAATGGGTTTTTCATAAATAACCGTCAAATATCAACAAAGTAATCATAATCCAAGAATAAAAGAATTTCAGAAAGATAACAAAATACGACTTATTAGTCGACTCCCAACATCTATACTAATCTGAAAAGCCTCTAAGAAAATCAATAAAACCAGTGAGCCATTGAGATATGCCCAAACTGACTCATACTCAGTTATCAAATGTAAAAAATTCCGTGAAACCAACATTAGACATCACGTCCTCAAAACATGAGGACTTACCACAACAGAGGATGTAGAACAGCGTGCCCGAAGAGTCATTGTCGAACCTAGAACTGAGCACCTGAACCTTCATTTCGAGAAAATGCAGCCCATATCCAAAGATATGGGTTTGTACCATGGAAAGGAACCGAGTATATGGGGGTGTATGCAGTTGTATAAACTTTATCATCATAAATATTTATAAGAAATATGCAAGATGTATTAAAGAAACACATAACCCGAAGAAAATCATCACAATCATGAGAGGATGAAATAAGTACAACAACACATGTGAGTCATCATATAATTTGTCAATCACTTTCAGTTTATCAAGAATATCAATTCTCATAATGTAAATATCATTTAAATCTTTGGAAAGAATAACTTTCACAATTCAACTTTCAAATCACTTCACCATTCACCATAGACACAAGGAAACACACACACACGGGGAGATCCTATAAACAACATAAACCATGTTGGCTACATAGAGTCCAACGTACAACCCATGTTTGAGAGAGCCATCGGAGTAGGACTATCCATATTAAATCCACACAAACTAGTGATCACTATACAAATCAGCCTAAGGCTCACTCCTATGGGGGCACGCAGTTCTAGGGAAGTAAGGTCGCTTTATACCTCACACTCGGTGCTAAAGAGTTCTCCTGAACTTAGATCAGATCATTTCAAAGACAATCCACAATAAAATAATTTCATTAATATATAAATATACATCGGGAGCCATCATGCTTCCCATCTATCAAAATCAACCACGTTGTGGATTTCTTTCACACTCGAGTTTAAACCAACTCCATTAAGAACCAAAGGTCAAATCATTCAAAATATCTCAAATATTACACATCAACGTGCTTATAACACACACATTATCAAGAAAATACAATTTTCAATCGGGATTTACGACCCAAATATCAAAATCATGATAAATATCATTCAAGATTCATGCTTTATATCTCCACAAATGTAAATTCATCTTTCAAAATCTTAAACATCAAGATTTCATAATAATCATCATAAGATATGGATTCATGCTTCAAATTTGTAAAAATCAAATAAAAATCATGCCTTTGTAAAGAAAATTACTTTTGGGCACAAGAACGAAAGAGAGTTCTTGTTGAAAACCCCCACATACCTTGAATGATGAACTTTAGATCGATAATCATTTTTGAGATGTTAATCGTGACTTTGAATGATGGTTCTTGGAGTTCTTGAATTAGGAACTTGGAATCTTGAATAAATTTGCAGAATTAATGGTGAACTTTGGATGTTTTTGTAGTTCGATGTAGGAGCTTAGGGTTTTCTTTTTGAGGAAATTTGATGAAATATAACATATAATGCTTCTAAGAATGGCAATGCCCATAGAGGTAGTAGCAAGAGAGGCCAAGCCAGAAGGTGTAAGTCGGAAGCAGAGCTTACTAATAGGGGGGCGACCAAATGCCCCAAGGAGAAGACGTAACGCGAAGGGAGCAAGGGCTCCAGTAGTGGGGGCAGCCCTTATGTGGTGCAAGCTGTAGGAGAAGCACAGATGCAATGACCAAAACGCCCCTAAAAATCAAATAATTCTCGAATCTGTCCCTTGGTGGACTGTTTTGATAGTTTGAAGTAGATCAACCATAACGTTTTACTCCGATATCCAAATTGGATGATACTTTTTTCATTAGAAAGAGGACTCTCATATATTTCCGTTGATAATAGTATGTCACCCAGATCATTATGTACGAGGAGTTATGATCGTTTGAAGTTTACCCAAAAATTTAATTTTGATGGGCTGAAGTAGATCGACTATAAATTTTTGCTTTGATAGACAAATAGGATGTAACCAATTTCATTGGAAAGAGGACTCGTAGAGCTTTCCATTGATATATAGTAGATCACCCAAATAATTATGTACAAGGAGTTATGATCGTTTAAAGTTGGAGCAAAAATACGCCAGGCCTCAGTACTTTTTCCTTCACGTTTTACTGTTCACTACTATTCACGGTTCGATCGAAATGTTCATAACTCATCGCTCGGGTGTCCGTTTTTTATGATCCACATATCGTTGGAAAGATTATTCAATACTCTACGAAATGGTGGGTCATAATCTAAGACATTGCACACAAAAAATTTTTAATTCATTCAAGAAGATAGAACCCAACACGTTTACGCACAAAATTTCAACGAAAAATTTCCCGGGGTATTACATCATTCCCCCTTGGAAAAATTCGTCCTTGAATGATGCTAGACATTCCAAGATTAGATAGGGAATAGAGAATACAGCTGAAACCATTCGTTAGACTCATTGCCACATCGTTTCTCACTCTGAATGCAACATAGAATGCATAAATTCAAGAAACTACAACTGTACACAAAATAAATGACAGCTAATTTGCTGCAACTTCTACCAAAAGTGCATGATTTAGGAAAGAACGGTACCTCCGGCTTCATCGTAGTTTGCAGAAAATAGGTGTGGATACTTGGATCGCATATCCGCCTCATCTTCCCAAGTTGCACCCTCAAAAGATTGGTTTTGCCACAACACCTTGACCTAGGGAACTTCTTTGTTCCTTAGTCTTCGGACAGTGAAATTAAGAATCTCAACAAGAATCTCATCAAAAGAAAGATTTTCTTGAATGTCAGCACTCACAGAGGAATCCGCTACCACAGCATCACTAATATGCTTTCTAAGAATAGAAACATAAAATATTGGATGAACAGAGGACAACTCAGAAGGAAACTCGACCTCATCAGCTACCATACCAACACGGCTAAGAATTTTGTAAGGACCAGCATAACGGGAACTAAGCTTCCCCTTCTTTCCGAATCTCTTCACCCCCCTCATGGGTAAAATTTTTAGATACACTAGGTCCCTAACTTCAAACTCAAAGTCTCTCCTTCTAACATCCGAATATGACTTCTGACGACTCTGTGCAGTTTTTAACCTTTCCCTAATCAACTTAACTTTTTCCGTAGCCTCAAATACCGAATCAGGACTACTGACAGCCGCTTCACCCACCTCGAACTAACCTATGGGTGATCTACACTTCCTCTCATATAAGGCTTCAAATGGAGCGATGCCAATACTAAAGTGGAAACTGCTATTGTAAGCAAACTATATCAATGGTAAGTGATCATCCCAACTTCCCTTAAAGTCAAGTGCACAAGCTCTCTACATATCCTCTAAGGTCTGGATAGTCCGCTCAGCCTGACCATTGGTCTGCGGATGAAAAGTAGAACTCAAAAGTACTTGGGTTCCAAGAACCTTCTGAAAAGCTTTCCAAAATTGCAAAGTGAACTGAGTACCCCTATCCAAAATGATAGACAAGGGAACTCTATGCAGTCTGACTAGCTCTCGGATATTCAATCTAGCGTAATCCTCAGCAGTATATGAAGTATGAACAGACAAGAAATGAGCAGTCTTAGTCAACCTATCAACCACAACCCAAATGGAATCATGATGGCATCGGGAAGAAGGTAAACCAATCACGAAGTCCATATTTATCTCTTCCCATTTCCAGGTGGGAATACTGAACTCTTGCATCATACCACTAGGTCTTTGGCGTTCAACCTTAACCTGTTGTCATATTGCACACTTAGCTACAAATGCCGCTATATATTTCTTCACGCCACTCCACCAATAGATTTCCCGCAAGTCTCGGTACATCTTAATGGCACCAGGATGAATAGAATATCGCACCCCGTGAGCTTCAAAAATAATTCTCTATCTCAGATCATCAACATTTGGGACACAAAATCTACCCTGAAATCTCAACACACCATCTTCCCCTTGGGAGAAAACCTCTACTTTTTGGTCCTTGATTGACTCCTTCAGTCTGACCAAACTAGTATCTAAGTATTGCTTTTCCTTCACTTCCGAAACCAAGGAGGATTCAGAACTACTCTGAACCCCTATACTACCTTCAACAGAGTCAAACAACCTAACCGCTAATCTAGCCAAACGATGTACATCATGAGCCAACTCTTTCTTATCTTCTACCACATGCGAAACACTACCCATGGACACTCTACTTAGGGTATCCACCATAATATTAGCCTTACCCGAATGGTACAGCACACTCATATCATAGTCTTTTAACAATTCTAACCATCGTCTTTGCCTAAGATTCAATTCTCTCTGGGTAAACACATGCTGCAGACTCTTATGATCAGTGAAAACATCAACATGGACACCATACAAATAGTGTCTCTAGATTTTCAAAGAAAACACAACAGCAACAAACTAAAGGTCATGGGTGGGGTAATTTTTCTCATGGGGTTTCAACTGTCTAGAAACATAAGCTATCACCTAACCCTTCTGCATCAATATGCAACCCAACCCAACACTCGAAGCATCACAGTACACCACAGAACCATCAACACCATCAGGCAAAGTCAAAACAGGGGCTGAACTGAGTCCAGTCTTCAACTCCTGAAAACTCTTCTCACAAGATTCGGACCACAAGAACTTCACTTTCTTTTGGGTCAACCGAGTCATAGGAGATGCTATAGAGGATAAACCCTCAACAAAATGGTGGTAATAGCCAGCTAAATCTAAGAAACTTTGGATATCAGTTGGAGAAATAGGTCTAGTTTAATTTTTAATAGCTTCGGCCTTTTGCGGATCAACTCTAATACCCTCGGAAGAAATGATATGACCCAGAAAGCAACTGACTTTAGCCAAAACTCACACTTACTGAACTTGGCAAACAACTTGTGATCTCTAAGGGTTTGCAAGACAGTTCAGAGATGATCTAAATATTCATCCTCACTACGGGAGTACACCAGTATATCATCGATGAACACTAGGACAAACATATCTAAATATGGTCTAAACACTCGATTCATGAGGTCCATGAATGTTGTTGGGGCATTAATTAACCCGAAAGACATATCAAGAAACTCAAAATGGCCATAACGAGTTTGGAAAGCAGTATTTGGAATGTCACACTCCCTAACATTGAGTTGATGATAGCCGGAATGAAGGTCTATCTTTGATAAATATCTTGCACCTTGCAATTGGTCAAACAAATCATCTATTCTCGGAAGGGGGTTCTTATTTTTTACAACGACTTTATTCAGTTGGCGATAATCAATGCACATACGCAAAGAGCCATCTTTCTTTCTCACAAAAAACACTGGAGAACCCCAAGGAGAAACACTAGGCCTTATGAAACCCTTATCTAGTAGATCTTTGAGTTGCTTTTTCAACTCTTTAATTTTAGTAGGGGCCATACAGTAAAGAGGAATAGAAATGGGCTAAGTATCGGGAAGAAGATCAATCCCGAAATCTACCCCTCTATCAGGAGGTATCCCTGGGATATCATCTAGAAAGACATCAGAAAAATCATTGAGGACGTTAATAGACTCAAGAGTCGGAGTCTCAGACTTAGTGTCTTTGACTCTAACCAAATGGTAAATACACCCCTTGGAAATAAGCTTTCTAGCTTTGAGGTAAGAGATAAAATGAATCTTGGGTGATAAAGAATTCCCAGACCACTCAAACATGGATGCACCCGAAAACTTAAACTTGACCACTCAGGTCCAACAATCGATAGAGGCATAAGAAGAATACAACCAGTCCACACCAAGTATCACATAAAAATCTACCATGTTTAACTCAGTCAGATCAGCCAACAAGACTCTATAACGAACGGTAACAGAAATTTTCTGGGCAACAATCGAATCACCCACTAGGGTAGAAACTAGGATAGGCTTAGGAATAACCTCAGGACTCATTTCAAAATTCACAGCAATCAAAGGTGTAACATATGAGAAACTGGATCCAGGATCCAACAAAGCATACACATCAAATTGAAATATACGAAGCATACCAGTAACAACATTGGGAGAGTCCTCCTGTTCCTGGCGAGACGATAAAGAATAGAATCTATTCTGGTGCTACCCACTAGCATTGCTAGAAGAGGCGCCCTGAGCTGGGGTTGGGTGAGTCACTGGAATTGGACCACTAATAGTCTGAGTCTGGCTCTGAGGGTGATAGTCACGATGCCCTTGTCCATCCTGTGGACAATCTCTAACTCTATGACCCATGTCACCACACCAGAAACAATCCCTCTTCTCACCCCAACACTCACCCAAATGAGCCCTACCACACTTAGGATACAGGGGATGATTTGGCTTACTACCAGCACTATACTGGGACATGGATGCATATGACCTGCTACCTTGCTTCTGCCTACCTCTAGGCACGGGAGCACAAGCAGATGACAATGCTAGCATAGACGAACAATCCTGATACTGAGGGAGACTCCCTCCCTGCAATCTAGTCTGACGCTGTTCGTGTTGCTCAAACCTAGCTCTCTTATCCCCTCTCATTCTATCTCTCTCCTTAATCTTGTCTGCCTTAATCTATTGGGCATGAGTCATCAACCTAGAAAGATTCATCTCACTATTAGGCATAGTATACCTACACTTCTTAACCATATAACTAGACACTCCAGTCACAAACTTACTCATACTAGCTCGATTATCAGCCACTAAGTCAGGAGCATACTTGGCCAACTGATTGAACTTTGAAAGTACTCCCTAACAATCATAGAGCCTTGTCGCAGGTTCATAAAATCTTCCACCTTCGCCTCCCTCATCTCCAAAGGGAAAAACTTATCCAGGAATGCATCCTGGAACTCTTTCCAAGTTTTAGGGATAGTTCCCTCACCTCTACCATTCCTCCAAGCAACAACCCAGTCATAAGCAATGTCTTTCAACATATACTCAGCCAACTCCACACTATGTTCCTCAGATACATGCATCACCTGAGTAATCTTCTGTACCTCCTCTAAAAACAACCATGGATCCTCATCAGACTTAGACTCATAGAATTTCGGTGGATTCATCTGCATGAAGTCAAGGATCGTAGCAGCAGCTCAATCACCTCCTTGCTGCTGTGGAGCCAGGGCCGGGTTGGCTTAAATATTTGCAGTAACATCTTGGGCCAGCGCCTGAAAGGCTGCTCGAAATTTAGCATAAGACACGTTTTCATTCAATGGGTCAGCGGGTTGAGGTTGTTGACCATCATTATTTCTTCTCGCTCGACGTGGAGGCATATTTCTAAAAGGGGAGAGCACGAATTAATAGCAGAGAGAGACACTTTAAGCACGATAGACTTCTAAAAAAAAGAATCAAACTTTTTCCTAAAACGTCTTGTAGCCTCTTGCTCATAGATGTACCGTGCTATACACCGATGATCAAGACTCTACTTCACGCGGCTTGTCAGACTCCCTAGGATACCTTAAAACCTTAGGCTTTGATACCAAGTTTGTAACGCCCCGAATATGGGTCCCGAAGCGTCACACGGTACTTTAGGCTATGAGTAACCCCAAGCTAACCCTTTGAGCCATTTTTATTCAGTTCAACACGAATCAATGGGGTTTCCATAAATAACCCTTAAATATCAACAGAGTAATCATCATCCAAGAATAAAAGAATTTTAGAAAGATAACAAAATATAACTTATTAGTCAACTCCCAACATCTATACTAATCTGACAAGCCTCTAAGAAAATCAATAAAACCAGTGAGCCATTGAGATATGCCCAAACTGACTCATACTCAGTTATCAAATGTAAAAAATTCCGTAAAACCAACATCAGACATCACGTCCTCAGAACATGAGGACTTACCACAACAGAGGATGTAGAACAGCATGCCTGAAGAGTCACTGTCGAACCTGGAACTAAGCACCTGAACCTACATTTTGAGAAAATACAGCCCACATCTAAAGATATGGGTCAGTACCATGGAAAGGAACCGAGTATATGAGGGTGTATGCAGTTGTATAAACATTATCATCATAAATATTTATAAGAAATGTGCAGGATGTATTAAAGAATCACATAGCTCGAAGAAAATCATCACAATAATGAGAGGATAAAATAAGTACAATAACACATATGAGTCATCACATAATTTGTCAATCACTTTCAGTTTATCAAGAATATCAATTCTCATAATATAAATATCATTTAAATCTTTTGAAAGAATAACTTTCACAATTCAACTTTAAAATCACTTCACCATTCACCATAGACACAAGGAAACACACACACACTAGGAGATCCTATAACCGACATAAACCATATGAGCTACATAGAGTCCAACGTACAACCCTCATTGGGGAGAGCCTTCCTATCCTTGCCATCAGAGTAGGACTATCGAGATCAAATCCACATAAACTAGTGATCACTATATAAATCAGCCTAAGGCTTACTCCTACGGGGGCATGCAGTTCTAGGTAAGTAAGGTCGCTTTATACCTCCCACTCGGTGCTAAAGATTTCTCCCGAACATAGATCAGATTATTTCAAAGACAATCCACAACAAAACAATTTTAGTAATATATAAAAATACATCGGGAGCCATCATGCTTCTCATCTATCAAAATGAACCACGTAGTGGATTCCTTTCACACTCGAGTTCAAAACAACTCCATTAAGACAAAAATGTCAAATCATTCAAAATATCTCAAATAGTCAACATCAACATGCTTATAACATACACATTCTAAAAAAAAACACAATTTCCAATAGGGATTCACAATCGAAATATCAAAATTATGATAAATATCATTCAAGATTCATGCTTTATGTCTCCACATATGTAAATTCATCTTTCAAAATCATATACATCAAGATTTCATAATAATCATCATAAGATATGGGTTCATACTTCAAATTTGAAAAAATCAATAAAATCATGCCTTTGTAAAGAAAATTACTTTTAGGCACAAGAACGAATGAGAGTTCTTGTTGAAAAACCCCACACACCTTGAATGATGCACTTTAGATCGATACTCATTTTTGAGATATTAATCGTGCCTTTGAATGATGGTCCTTGGAGTTCTTAAACTAGGAACTTGGAATCTTGAATAAATTTGCAGAATTAATGGTGAACTTTGGAGGTTCTTGAAGTTGGATGTAGGAGCTTAGGGTTTTCTTTTTGAGGGAATTTGATGAAATATAACATATAATGCTTCTAATAGGCTCTATATAGGGTTTGGATGGATTTTGGGTGATGGGCAATTACCAAAACGTGCCTAAAACTCAAATAATTCTCGAATCTGTCCTTTGGTGGACTGTTTTGATAGTTTGAAATAGATCAACCATAACGTTTTACTCTGATATACAAATTGGATAAAACTTATTTCATGAGAAAGAGGACTCTCACATCTTTCCATTGATACATAGTATCTCACCCAGATCATTGTGTATAAGGAGTTATGATTGTTTGAAGTTGACCCAAAAATTCGATTTTGATAGGCTGAAGTAGATCGACTATAAAGTTTTGCTCCGATAGACAAATAGGATGAAATAAATTTCATTGTAAAGAGGACTCGCAAAGATTTCAGTTGATATATAGTAGATCACCCAGATCACTATGTACAAGGATTTATGATCGTTTATAGTTGGAGCAAAAATACGCCAGGCCTCAGTACTTTTTCCTGCACGTTTTACTGTTCACTACTATTCATGGTTCGATCGGAATATTAATAACTCATCGCTCGGGTGTCCATTTTAGATGATCCACATATTGTTTAAAAGCTTATTCAATACTCTAAGCAATGGTGGGTAATCATCTAAGACATTGCACATGGAAAATTTATAATTCATTCTAGAAGATAGAACCCAACACGTTTACGCACAAAATTTCAACGAAAAATTTCCCGGGGTATTAAATCATCCCCCCCTTGGAAACATTCAACCTCGAATGATGATAGACATTCCAAGATTAGATAGGTAATAGAGAATATGCCTGAAACCATTCCTTAGAATCATCACCACATCGTTTCTCACTCCGAATGCAACATAGAATGCATAAATTCAAGAAACTACAGCTTAAGACATAATAAATGACAGCTGAACTGCTGCAACTTTTATCAAAAATGCATGATTTAGGAAAGAACGGTACCTACGGCTTGATCGAAGTTTGCGGAAAATAGGTGCGGGTACTTCCATCGCATATCCACCTCAGCTTCCCAAGTTGCACCCTCAACAGATTGGTTTCGCCACAACACCTTGACTAAGGGAACTTCTTTGTTCCTTAGTCTCCGGACACTGAAATCAAGTATCTCAACGGGAATCTCATTAAAAGAAAGATTTTCTTGAATGTCAGCACTCACAGAGGAATCCACTACCACCGCATCGCTAATATGCTTTCTAAGCATAGAGTCATGAAATATTGGATGAACAGAGGACAACTCGGAAGGCAACTCGACCTCATAAGTTACCTTACCAAAATGGATAAGAATTTCGTAAGGACCAGCATAACAGGGACTAAGCTTCCCCTTCTTTCCAAATCTCTTCACCCCTCTCATGGGTGAAATTTTCAGATACACTAGGTCACCAACTTCAAACTCAAGGTCTCTCCTTCTAACATCCCCATATGACTTCTGATGACTCTGTCCAGTTTTCAATATTTCCCTAATCAACTTAACTATTTACATAGCCTCAAATACCAAATCCGGACCACTCACAGCCGCTTCACCCACCTCGAACCAACCTATGGGGGATCTACACTTCCTCCCATATAAGGCTTCAAACGAAGCCATGCCAATACTAGAGTGGAAACTATTATTGTAAGCAAACTCTATCAATGGTAATTAATCATCCCAACCTCCCTTAAAGTCAAGTGCACAAGCTCTCAACATATCCTCTAAGGTCTGGATGGTGCACTCAGCCTGACCATCGGTCTACGTATGAAAAGCAGAACTCAAAGGCACTTGGGTACCAAGACCCTTCTGAAAAGCTTTCCAAAATTGTGAAGTGAACTAAGTACCCCTATCCAAAATGATAGACAAGGGAACTCCATGCAGTCTGACTAGCTCTCGAATATACCATCTAGCGTAATACTCAACAGTATATGAAGTATAAATAGGTAAGAAATGAGCAGACTTGGTCAACCTATCAACCACAACCCAAATGGAATCATGATGGCATCGGGATGGAGGTAAACTAATCATAAAGTCTATATTTATCTCTTCCCATTTCCAGGTAGGAATACTAAACTCTTGCATCATACCACCAGGTCTTTGGTGTTTAACCTTAACCTGTTGTCATGTTGCCCACTTATCTACAAATGCTGCTATATCTTTCTTCATGCCACTCAACCAATAGATTTCCCACAAGTCTTGGTACATCTTAGTGGCACCAGGATGAGTAGAATATCGCGCCTCGTGCACTTTATCCATAATTCTCTGTCTCAGATCATCAACATTCAGGACACACAATGTACCCTGCAATCTCAACACACCATCTCCCCCTTGGGAGAAAACCTCTACTTTTTTGTCCTTGACTGACTCCTTCAGTCTGACCAAACTAGTATCTAAGTATTGCTTTTCCTCACTTCCGAAACCAAGGAGGATTGGGACCTACTCTGAACCCCTATACTACCTTCAGCAGAGTCAAACAACCTAACCACCAATCTAGCCAAACGATGTACATCACGAGCCAACTCTTTCTTACCTTCTACCACATCCGAAATACTACCTATGGACACTCTACTTAGGGCATCCACCACAACATTATCCTTTCCCGAAGGTACAGCACACTCATATCAAGGTCTTTTAACAATTCTAACAATCGTATCTGCCTAAGATTCAATTCTCAGGCATAACCATTGAAATATCAAAATCATGATAAATATCGTTTAAGATTCATGTTTTATACTTCCACACATGTAAATTCATCTTTCAAATTCACAAACATTAAGATTTCATAATAATCATCATAAGATATGGGTTCATGCTTCAAATTTGTAAAAATCAAATAAAATTCATGCCTTTGTAAAGAAAATTACTTTTGTACACAAGAATGAAAGAGAGTTCTTGTTGAAAAACCCCACATACCTTGAATGATGAACTTTAGATCGATACTCATTTTTGAGATATTAATCGTGCCTTTGAATGATGGTTCTTGGAGTTCTTGAACTAGGAACTTGGAATCTTGAATAAATTTGCAGAATTAATGTTGAACTTTTGAGGTTCTTGAAATGGATATAAGAGCTTAGGGTTTTCTTTTTAAGGGAATTTGATGAAATATAACATATAATTCTTCTAATAGTCTTTAATATAGGGTTTGGACGAATTTTGGGTGAGGGGCAATGAACAAAATGCCTCTAAAAATTAAATAATTCTCGAATCTATCCTTCGGTGGACTGTTTTGATTGTTTGAAGTAGATCAACCGTAACGTTTTACTCCGATATCTAAATTGGATGAAACTTAGTTCATTAGAAAGACGACTCTCATATCTTTCTGTTGATATATAGTATCTCACCCAGATTATTGTGTACTAGGAGTTATGATCGTTTGAAGTTGACTCAAAAATTCAATTTTGATAAGTCCGATAGACAAATTGGATTAAACCAATTTCATTGGAAAGAGGACTCCCAGAGCTTTCCGTATATATATATTAGATTACCCAGATCATCATGTACAAGGAGTTATGATCATTTAAAGTTGGAGCAAAAATATGCTAGGCCTCAACTTTTTCCTGCACGTTTTACTGTTTACTACTATTCACGGTTTGATCGGAATGTTCATAACTCGTCGCTCGGGTGTCCATTTTGGATGATCCCCATATCATTGGAAAAATTATTCGATACTCTATGCAATGGTGGGTCATAATCTAAGACATTGCACACAGAAAATTTATAATTCATTCTAGAAGATAGAACCCAACATATTTACGCACAAAATTTCAATGAAAAATTTCTCGGGGTATTATATTTTCTCCCTCTTGGAAACATTCATTCTCAAATGATGTTAGACATTCCAAGATTAGATAGGGAATAGAGAATACAGCTGAAACCATTCGTTAGACTCATCACCACATCGTTTCTCACTACGAATGCAACACAGAATGTATAAATTCAAGAAACTATAGCTAAACACATAATAAATGACAGCCAAACTACTGCAACTTTTATCAAAAGTGCATGATTTAGGAAAGAATGGTATCTACGGCTTGATCGAAGTTCACGGAAAATAGGTACGGGTACTTGGATCGCATATCCGCCTCAGCTTCCCAAGTTGCACCCTCAACAGATTAGTTTCGCCACAACACCTTGACCATGGGAACTTTTTTGTTCCTCAGTCTTCGGACAATGAAATCAAGAATCTCAACAGAAATCTCATCAAAAGAAAGGTTTTCTTGAATGTCAACACTCACAGAGGAATCCACTACCACAGCATCGCTAATATGCTTTCTAAGCATAGAGACATGAAATATTGGATGAACAGAGGACAACTCGGAAGGCAACTCGACATCATTAGTTACCTTACCAACACGGCTAAGAATTTTGTAGATACACTTGGTCACCAACTTCAAACTCAAGGTCTCTCCTTCTAACATCCTCTTATGACTTCTGACAACTCTGTGCAGTTTTCAACCTTTCTCTAATCAACTTAACTTTTTCCATAGCCTCAAATACCGAATCAGGACAACTCAAAGGCGCTTCACCCACCTCGAACCAACCTATGGGTGATCTACACTTCCTCCTATATAAGGCTTTAAACGGAGCCATGCCAATACTAGAGTGGAAACTATTATTGTAAGAAAAATCTATCAACGGTAAGTGATCATCCCAACCTCCCTAAAAGTCAAGTGCACAAGCTCTCAATATATCCTCTAAGGTCTGGATGGTTCACTCAGCCTGACCATTGGTCTTCGGATGAAAAGAAGAACTCAAAAGCACTTGGGTACCAAGACCCTTCTGAAAAGCTTTCCAAAATTGCGAAGTGAACTGAGTACCCCTATCCAAAATGATAGACAAGGGAACTCCATGCTATCTGACTAGCTCTCGGATATACAATCTAGTGTAATCCTCAGCAGTATATAAAGTATGAACAGGCAACAAATGAGCAGACTTAGTCAACCTATCAACCACAACCCAAATATAATCTGATGGCGTCGGGAAGGAGGTAAACCAATCATGAAGTCCATATTTATCTCTTCCCATTTCCAGGTGGGAATACTAAAATCTTGCATCTACCATTAGGTCTTTGGTCTTCAACCTTAACCAGTTGTCATGTTGCATACTTAGCTACAAATGCTGCTATATCTTTCTTCATTCCACTCCATCAATAGATTTCCCGTAAGTCTCGGTACATCTTAGTGGCACCAGGATGAATAAAATATCGCACCCCATGCGCTTCAGCCATAAATCTCTATCATAGATCATCAACATTCAGGACACACAATCTACCCTGCAATCTCAACACACCATATCCCTCTTAGGAGAAAACCTCTACTTTTTAGTCCTTGACTGACTCCTTTAGTCTTACCAAACTAGTATCTAAGTATTGCTTTTCCTTCATTTCCGAAACCAAGGAGGATTGGAACTACTCTAAACCACTATACTATCTTCAGTAGAGTCAAACAACCTAACCCCCAATCTATCCAAATGATGTACATCACGAGCCAACTCTTTCTTACCTTCTACCACATCCGACATACTACCTATGGACACTCTACTTAGGGCATCCACCACAATATTATCCTTTCCCGAAGGTACAGCACACTCATATCAAGGTCCTTTAACAATTCTAACAATCGTATCTGCCTAAGATTCAATTCTCAGGCATAACCATTGAAATATCAAAATCATGATAAATATCGTTTAAGATTCATGTTTTATACTTCCACACATGTAAATTCATCTTTCAAATTCACAAACATCACGATTTCATAATAATCATCATAAAATATGGGTTCATGCTTCAAATTTGTAAAAATCAAATAAAAATCATGCCTTAGTAAAGAAAATTACTTTTGGACACAAGAACGAAAGAGAGTTCTTGTTGAAAAACCCCACATACCTTGAATGATGAACTTTAGATCGATACTCGTTTTTGAGATGTTAATCTTGCCTTTGAATGATGGTTCTTGGAGTTCTTGAACTAGGAGCTTGGAATCTTGAATAAATATGCAGAATTAATGGTGAACTTTGGAGGTTCTTAAAGTTGGATATAGGAGCTTAGGATTTTCTTTTTGAGGGAATTTGAAGAAATATAACATATAATGATTCTAATAGGCTTTAATATAGGGTTTGGATGGATTTTGGGTGAGGAGCAATGACCAAAATGCCCCTAAAAATCAGATAATTCTCGAATCTGTCCTGTGGTGGACTGTTTTGTGAGTTTGAAGTAGATTAACCATAACGTTTTACTCCGATATCCAAATTAGATGAAACTTATTTCATTAGAAAGAGGACTCTCATATCTTTCTATTGATATATATAGTATCTCACCCTGATCATTGTGTACGAGGAGTTATGATTGTTTGAAGTTGACCCAAAAATTCAATTTTGATAGGTCCGATAGATAAATTGGATGAAACGAATTTAATGGGAAAGAGGACTCGCAAAGCTTTTCGTTGATATATAGTAGATCACCCAGATCATTATAGAAAAGGAGTTATGATCATTTAAAGTTGGAGAAAAAATACGCCAGGCCTCTGTACTTTTTCCTTCACGTTTTACTGTTCACTACTATTCATGGTTTGATCGGAATGTTCATAACTCGTCGCTCGGGTGTCCGTTTTGGATGATCCACATATAGTTGGAAAGCTGATTCGATACTCTATGTACTGGTGGTTCATAATCAAATACATTGCACATGGAAAATTTATAATTCATTCTAGAAGATAGAACACATCATGTTTGTGCACAAAACTTCAATGAAAAATTTCCCGGGGTATTACATCATCCCCCCTTGGAAACATTCGTCCTCGAATGATGCTAGACATTCCAAGATTAGATAGGAAATAAAGAATATAGCCGAAACCATTTGTTAGACTCATCACCACATCGTTTCTCACTATGAATGCAACATAGAATGCATAAATTCAAGAAACTATAGCTGAACACATAGTAAATGACAGCTGAACTGCTGCAACTTTTATCAAAAGTGCATGAATTATGAATAAACGGTACCTCTGGGTTGAACGAAGTTTACGGAAAATAGGTACGGGTACTTGGATCGCATATCCGCCTCAGCTTCCCAAGTTGTACCCTCAACAGATTGGTTTCGCCACAACGCCTTGACCAAGGGAACTTCATTGTTCCTTAGAATTCGGACACTGAAATCAAGAAAGATTTTCATGAATGTCAGCACTCACAGAGGAATCTACTACCACAGCATCACTAATATGCTTTCTACGCATAGAGACATGAAATATTGGATGAACAGAGGACAAATCGGTAGGGAACTCGACCACATAAGCTACCTTCCCAACACGGCTAAGAATTTTGTAAGGACCAGCATAACGGGGACTAAGCTTCCCCTTCTTTCCGAATCTCTCCACCTCCCCATGGGTGAAATTTTTAGATACACTTGGTCACCAACTTCAAACTCAAGGTCTCTTCTTCTAACAACTGGATATGACTTCTGACGATTCTGTGCAGTTTTCAACCTTTACCTAATCAAGTTAAATTTTTCCATAGCCTCAAATACCAATTAGGACCACTCACAGGCGCTTCACCCACCTCAAACCAACCTATAGGTGATCTACACTTCCTCCCATATAAGGCTTCAAACGGAACCATGCCAATACTAGAGTGGAAACTATTATTGTAAGCAAACTCTATCAACGGTAAGTGATCGTCTCAACTTCCCTTAAAGTCAAGTGCACAAGCTCTCAACATATCCTCTAAGGTCTGGATGGTCCGCTTAGCCTGACCATCGGTCTGTGGATAAAAAGCAGAACTCAAAAGCACTTGGGTACCAAGACCCTTCTGAAAAGCTTTCCAAAATTGCAAAGTGAACTAAGTACCCCTATCCAAAATGATAGACAAGGGAACTCCATGCAGTCTGACTTGCTCTTGAATATACAATCTAGCATAATCCTCAGCAGTATATAAAGTATGACCAGGAAAGAAATAAGCAGACTTGGTCAACCTATAAACCACAACCGAAATGGAATCATGATGGCGTCGAAAAGGAGGTAAACCAATCACGAAGTCCATATTTATCTCCTCCTATTTCCAGGTGGGAATACTAAACTCTTGCATCATACCACTAGGTCTTTGGTGTTCAACCTTATCCTGTTTTCATGTTGAACACTTAGCTACAAATGCTGCTATATCTTTCTTCATGCCACTCCACCAATAGATTTTCTGCAAGTCTCGGTACATCTTAGTGGCACCAGGATGAATAGAATATTGTGCCCCGTGCGCTTCAGCCGTAATTCTCTGTCTCAGATCATCAACATTTGGGACACACAATCTACCCTGCAATCTCAACATACCATCTCCCCCTTGGGAGAAAACCTCTACTTTTTTGTCCTTGATTGAATCCTTCAGTCTGACCAAACTAGTATCTAAGTATTGCATTTCCTTCACTTCCGAAACCAAGGAGGATTCAAAACTACTCTGAACCCCTATACTACCTTCAACAGAGTCAAACAACCTAACCCCCAATCTAGCCAAACGATGTACATCATGAGCCAACTCTTTCTTACCTTCTACCACATGCGAAACACTACCCATGGACACTCTACTTAGGGTATCCACCATAATATTAGCCTTACCCGAATGGTACAGCACACTCATATCATAGTCTTTTAACAATTCTAACCATCGTCTTTGCCTAAGATTCAATTCTCTCTGGGTAAACACATACTACAGACTCTTATGATCAGTGAAAACATCAACATGGACACCATACAAATAGTGTCTCCAGATTTTCAAAGAAAACACAACAGCAGCAAACTAAAGGTCATGGGTGGGGTAATTTTTCTCATGGGGTTTCAACTGTCTAAAAACATAAGCTATCACCTAACCCTTTTGTATTAATATGCAACCCAAACCAACACTCGAAGCATCACAGTACACCACAAAACCATCAACACCATCAGGCAAAGTCAAAACAGGGGCTGAACCGAGTCCAGTCTTCAACTCCTGAAAACTCTTCTCACAAGATTCGGACCACAAGAACTTCACTTTCTTTTGGGTCAACCGAGTCATAGGAGATGTTATAGAGGATAAACCCTCAACAAAATGGTGGTAATAGCCAACTAAATCCAAGAAACTTTGGATATCAGTCAGAGAAATAGGTCTAGGGCAATTTTTAATAGCTTCGGTCTTTTGCGGATCAACTCTAATAACCTCAGAAGAAATGATATGACCCAAAAAGCAACTGACCTTAGCCAAAACTCACTCTTACTGAACTTGGCAAACAACTTGTGATCTCTAAGGGTTTGCAAGACAGTTTGGAGATGATCTGAATGTTCGTCCTTACTACGGGAGTACAGCAGTCTATCATCGATGAACACTATGACAAACATATCCAAATATGGTCTGAACACTCGATTCATGAGGTTTATGAATGCTTTTGGGGCATTAGTTAACCCGAAAGACATAACAAGAAACTCAAAAGGGCCATAACGAGTTCAAAAAGCGATTTTTGGGATGTCATACTTCTTAACTTTGAGTTGATGACAGCCAGAACGAAGGTCTATCTTTGATAAATAACTCACACCTTGCAATTGGTCAAACAAATCATCTATTCTTGGAAGGGGGTACTTATTTTTTACGGTGACTTTATTCAGTTGGCGGTAATCAATGCACATATTCAAAGAGCCACTTTTTTACTCACAAATAAAGCAGGAGCAACCCAAAGACAAACACTAGGCCTTATGAAACCCTTATCTAGTAGATCTTTGAGTTGCTCTTTTAACTCTTTAATTTTTGTAGGGGCCATACGGTAAGGAGGAATAGAAATGGGATGAGTATCGAGAAGAAGATCAATCCCAAACTCTATCTCTCTATCAAGAGGTATCCCTGGGAGATCATCCAGAAAGGCATCAGAAAAATCATTGAGGACGTTAACAGACTGGAGAGTTGGAGTCTCAGACTTAGTGTCTTTGACTCTAACCAAAAGGTAAATACACCCCTTCGAAATAAGCTCTCTAGCTTTGAGGTAAGAGATAAAATGAATCTTGGGTGACAAAGAATTCCCAGACCACTCAAACATGGATGCACCCAGAAAATTAAACTTGACCACTCGGGTTCGACAATCAATAGAGGCATAAGAAGAATACAGCCAGTCCATACCCAGAATCACATCAAAATCTACCATGTCTAACTCAATCAAATCAGCCAACAAGACTCTATGAATGACGATAACAGGACACTTTGTGGGCAACAATTGAATCACCCACTAGGGTAGTACCTAGGATAGGCTCAGGAATAACCTCAGGACTCATTTCAAAATTTACAGCAATCAAAGGTGTAACATATGAGAAACTGGATCCAGGATCTAACAACGCATACACATCAAACTAAAATATTTGAAGCATACCAGTAACAATATTGGGAGAGTCCTCCTATTCCTGGCAGGACGGTAATGCATAGAATCTGTTCTGGCGCTACCCTCCAGCATTACTAAAAGAGGCGCCCTAAGCTGGGGCTTGGCGAGTCACTAGAACTGGAGCACTAATAGTCTGATTTTGGGTCTGAGGGCGATAGTCATGATGCCCTTGTCCATCCTGTGGACAATCTCTAACTCTGTGACCCATGTTACCACACCGAAAATAACCCTTCTTCTCACCCCAACACTCACCCGAATAAGCCCTACCACACTTAGGACATAGGGGACGATTTGGTTTACTGCCAGCACTATACTGGGACCTGGATGCATATGACCTGCTACCTTGCTCCTGGCTACCTCTAGTCACGGGAGCACTAGCAGATGATAATGCTGTCATAGATGAACAATCCTAATACTAAGGGTGATTCCCTCCCTATGATCTAGTTTGACTCTGTCCGTGCTGCTTGGACCTAGCTCTCTTATTCTCTTTCATTCTATCTCTCTCCTTAATCTTGTCTACCTCAATCTATTAAGCATGAGTCATTAGCCTAGAAAGATTCATCTCACTATTCAGTACAGCAAAGCTACACTCCTTAACCACATAACTAGACACTCCAATCACAAACTTACTCATACTAGCTCGATTATCAGCCACTAAGTTAGGAGCATACTTGTCCAACTGATTGAACTTTAGACAGTACTCCCTAACAATCATAGAGCCCTGTCCCAGGTTCATAAACTCTTCCACCTTTGCCTCCCTCATCTCCAAAGGGGAAAACTTATTCAAGAATACATCCCGAAACTCTTGCTAAGTTATAGGGACAGCTCCCTCACCTCTACCTTTCCTCCAAGCAAAAACCCAGTCATAAGCAAGGTCTTTCAACCTATATGCAGGCAACTCCACACTATGTTCCTCAGATACATGCATCACCTGAGTAATCTTCTGCACCTCCTCTAATAACAACCATGGAACCTCATCAGACTTGGACCCATAGAATTCCAGTGGATTCATCCGCATGAAGTCACGGATCCTGGCAGCCGCTAAATCACCTCCCTACTGCTGTGGAGCCGGGGCCCGATTGGCCTGAACATTTGCAGTAACATCTTGGGCCAGCACCTGAAAGGCTGCTCAAAATTCAGCATGAGATATATTTTCATTCAATGGGTCAGCGTGTTAAGATTACTGACCGTCTTTATTTCTTCTCGCTCGATGTGGAGGCGTATTTCTGAAAGAGAAGAGCACGAATCAATAGCAGAGAGAGACACTTTAAGCACGATAGACTTCTGAAAGAAAGAATCAAACTTTTTCCTAAAACATCTTGTAGCCTTTTGCTCATAGATGTGGTGCGCTATACAATGATGATCAAGACTTTACTTAACGCGGCTTGTCAAACTCTCTAGGAAACCTTAAAACCTTAGGCTTTGATACCAAGTTTGTAACACCCCAAAAATGGGTCCTAGAGCGTCACACGGTGCTTGAGGCTACAAGTAGCCCCAAGCTAACCCTTTTGAGCCATTTTCATTTAGTTCAATATGAATCAATGGGGTTTCGATAAATAACCCTCAAATATCAACAGAGTAATCATCATCCAAAAATAAAAGAATTTAAGAAAGATAACAAAATACGAATTATTAGTCAACTCCCAACATCTATACTAGTTTGACAAGCCTCTAAGAAAATTAATAAAACTAGCGATCCATGTGATATGCCCAAACTGACTCATACTCAGTTATCAAATGTAAACAATTTTGTGAAACCAACATCAGACATCACATTCTCAAAACTTGAGGACTTACCACAACAGAGGATGTAGAATAGCATGCCCAAAGAGGCACTTTCAAGCCTGGAACTGAGCACCTGAACCAATATTTCAAGAAAATGTAACCCACATCTGAAGATGTGGGTTAGTACCATGGAAAGGAACTAAGTATATGGGGGTGTATGCAGTTGTCTAAATATTATCATCGTAAATATATATAAGAAATAAGCAGGATGTATTAAAGAATCACATAGCCCTAGGAAAATCATCACAATCATGAGAGGATGAAATAAGTACAGTAACACATGTGAGTCATCATATAATTTGTCAATCACTTTCAGTTTATCAAGAATATGAATTCTGATAATGTAAATATCATTTAAATCTTTCAAAAGAATAACTTTCATAATTCCACTTTCAAATCACTTCACCATTCACCATAGACACAAGGAAACACACACTGACTGGGAGATCCTATAACCGACATAAACCATATGAGCTACATAGAGTCCAATGAACAACCCACGTTGGGGAGAGCCTTTCTATCCTTGCCATCGGAGTAGGACTATTGATATCAAATCCACACAAATTAGTGATCACTATATAAATCAGCCTCAAGCTCACTCCTATGGGGGTACGCAGTTCTAGGGAAGTAAGGTCGCTTTATACCTCCCACTCGGTGCTAAAGATTTCTCCCAAACATAGATCAGATCATTTCAATGACAATCCATAATAAAATAATTTTAGTAATATATAAATATACATCGGGAGCTATCATGCTTCCTATCTATTAAAAAAAACCACATTGTGGATTTCTTTTACACTCGAGTTCAAAACAACTCCATTAAGACCAAAAGGTCAAATCATTCAAAATATCTCAAATATTCAACATTAATGTGCTTATAACACACACATTCTCAAAAAAACACAATTTCCAATAGGGATTCACGATCTAAATATCAAAATCATGATAAATATCGTTCAAGATTTATGCTTTATATCTCTACACATGTAAATTCATCTTTCAAAATCATAAACATCAGGATTTCATAATAATCATCATAAGATATGGGTTCATGCTTCAAATTTGTAAAAATCAAATAAAAATCATTCCTTTGTAAAGAAAATTAATTTTGGGCACAAGAACGAAAGAGATTTCTTGTTGAAAAACCCCACATAAATTGAATGATAAACTTTAGATCGATACTCATTTTTGAGATGTTAATCGTGCCTTTGAATGATGGTTCTTGGAGTTCTTGAACTAGGAACTTGGAATCTTGATTAAATTTGCACAATTAATGGTGAACTTTGGAGGTTCTTGAAGTTGGATGTAGGAGCTTAGGATTTTCTTTTTGAGGGAATTTGATGAAATATAACATATAATGCTTCTAATAGGCTTTAATATAGGGTTTGGATGGATTTTGGGTGAGGGCAAATGACGAAAATGCCCCTAAAAATCAAATAATTCTCGAATTTGTCCTTTGGTTGACTGTTTTGATAGTTTGAAGTAGATCAACCATAACGTTTTACTCCGATATCCAAATTGGATGAAACCAGTTTCCTTAGAAAGAGGACTATTATATCTTTCCATTGATATATAGTATCTCACCTAGATCATTGTGTACGAGGAGTTCTAATCATTTGATGTTGACCCAAAAATTCACTTTTGGTAGGATGAAGTAGATCGACCATAACTTTTTTCTTCAATAGACAAATTGGATGAAACCAATTTCATTAGAAAGAGAACTTGTAAAGTTTTCCATTGATATATTGTAGATCACCCAGATCATTATGTATAAGGAGTTATGATCGTTTAAAGTTGGAGAAAAATTACGCTAGGCCTCAGTACTTTTTCCTGCACGTTTTATTGTTCACTACTATTCATGGTTCAATCGGAATGTTCATAACTCGTCGCTCGGGTATCCATTTTAGGTGATCCACATATAGTTGGAAAGCTTATTCGATACTCTACGCAATGGTGCTTCATAATCTAAGACATTCCGCACATAAAATTTATAATTCATTCTAGAAGATAGAACTCAACATGTTTACGCACAAAATTTCAATGAAATATTTTCTGGGGTATTACACCCTGGGATGATTCTTGCCTTATTTAGTAAATGAAGGATAATTAGGCCTTTATTCTGCACTATTCTAAGATCTAGACATTGATAATTTACCCCACTGATCCTGTCTATCTCTGTGAGTAGGAGAACTAGCCAAAGATAGTGCTGGCATCAATGAAAAGTTCTAAAATTGAGAATGATTTCCTCCTTAAGACCTAGCCTGTACATACTAAAACTATCCCATTCTAGCCTTCTTATTTATTGTATCTCTTCTCTTCAAATTTTTCATCCTCAATCTGATGGGCATGAGTTATCAATCTAGTAAGTTCCATATCTCCAATAAGCGTGGTAGTCCTAAAATCTTTGACTACCAATCCAAACACTCCAGTAACAAACTTAATCATACTAGATCTAGTGTCAACTATCAACTTAGGAGCATACTTAGATAACTAGTTGAACTTGAGGCAGTACTCCTTCACTGTCATTGAGCCCTGCCTTAGGTTTATGAATTCCTCAATCTTGGCTTCCCTCAACTCGAGTGGAAAGAACCTGTCTAAGAAAGCATCTTGAAAGACCTACTAATTCATGGGAGCTGTATTCTCACCCCTACCTTTTTTCCACATAACAATCCAATCATAAAAAACATCCTTCAACCTATAAAAAGCCAATTCTATGCTCTTCTTTTTAGTTATATTCATAACTTAGGTGATCTTTTTCACTTTATTAAGATACAACTATGGGTCCACACCTATCTTTGACCTAAAGAATTCAGGAAGATTTATTCTCATAAAGTCACAAAGTCTGGCTGTAGCTAAATCACCTTCCTGTTGACATGGAATTGCCGCCTAATTACTGGCCTGAACATTAGCGGTTAGAACTTGGGCTAACGTATAAAAGGTAGCCCAAAATTCAGCATAAGATACATTTTGATTCCGGAGATCAATAAGCTAGGGTGGTTGGTTATCATTCCTATGGGCATTAGCTCTATGAGGAGGCATATTCGTTTATGAAAGAGCATGAGTAAATAGCAGATAGAGACATTTGTACGCATAATGGATTATAAAAGAAAGAATGGATTTTCCTAAAACATCTTGCATCCTCTATCTCATAGATATGGAGCGCTTCACACCCATCATCAAGACTCTACATAACGCAGCTAGTCAAATTCCCTAGGACTCTCTAAATCTTAGGCTCTAATACAAAGTTTGTAACACCCCAAAACCTGGTCCCGAGATATCACACGATGCTCAAGACTATGAGTAGCCTCGAGCTAACCTTGTAAGCTTGCTACTAGGTATGTTTCTTATTTCAAGATGAACTAGTCAAGTAATAATGCTACATTGTATCAAAACTAAATTGGAATAAACTAAATACACTATTTGAATAACAAATACTGAATGTCTAGAAAATAGCTATTAATCCGACAAGTCTCTACGACTAATAAACTGGAGAGCCATTGAGACAAACACCCAATAGAATTGTACTAAACTGGAAACAATAATTAAAAAACTATGAAATATGGAAATATGGAGAAATAGGCCCTTGAACCATGAAGACACACCAACTGTAGGAGTATAGATAAAGATGTCAAAATCTGTAACACCCCGCATTTCGGGCTACAATATAGACCATGATTCCGATGTGTTGATAAATTCTGAAGCCATAAGATCCTATGCCAATACGGTATTTTAATTATTTGTGTAGCATGTGAATAAATTTAATCTTGAATTTAGACCATAGAGGTCCTTCAACTCAAGGACGAGTTGAAACTATTTTGATCGAATAAGTTTTAGTAGATGTTGTAAATTATATCAGCTTCCATCAACCATAACTCTCTGTATGTGTCTAATTAGGAAGCCTACTATGTATAAAATTTTAGGTCTTTGAGTTAGCTTTCCAACGATACCAATTTTGCTAAAATCCAACACCCAAGAAAGAAGTTATGGCCTTTCAAAGTTATTTGCGTCGCCTAACCAATCGCCCATGGCCACTAGAAAGCATAGGCGATAGCCTAGGCGGCGCCTATGTAAGCATAGGTGATATCCTAGGCGGGGCCTATCTAAACATAGGCGATAGTCTAGGCGGCGCCTATGTAAACATAGGCAATGGGATGGGTGGCGCCTATGTAAAGAATTCAAGTGACTTAAACACTCCGTTTTGGGGACAAAATGGTCCTTTTCCACCCTTACTTAGTCCTAAAACATGAAATTCAGTTCCAAGGACCCCAAAATACACCTTCATTCATCAAAAGTGCTCAAAGATTCTCCTTAGGGTTTCAAAATAAAAATCCAAGCAACTCGAGATTCAACCGGGGGTTTTAGGAACAAATTGCATATTTGGAATCCTCTCAACATAGGCTTCAAGAAACATCTAATATTCATAGTAATCGAGGTACGTGGGGTTATCCAAAAATCTCATAGGTGTAGTTTTTATGAACATGCATGGTTTTCAATCAAATGCTAATAACTTGCTTTCAATATGATTTCTAAGTCATTTTTCTTTATGTCATGGGAATTGTTTGCCTATATACTTCAATGGTTGAAACCATGAATATGTGATTTGAGATTTTCCATGGAATTTTGATAAATATGAATGATAAATTTCTTTCAAATTCCCATGATAATGTCTTGATACCCCATATCATATTGTGACAGCATGAATTTGAAATAAATATTGTTCACCACTTTTAAATGATGAAGCACCTTGGTTTTTACATGATAATGCATATGTGGAAGTGATATTGATGACTTGCAAGTAGGGTATGGTGATACCCTACAGAATATAATATGTGATTAAAGCAGATGAAATTCGAATGCATTGATTTTACATGAGATAGGTGGATGCCCGAAGAAGGCGTTTGAGTGTAAGGGCTCATCGCTGGAAAAAAGTGTTTGCCGATATGGAAATTTGGTACCAGGATAAGTGATATTGTGTACTTGACTTTATGTCATTCCCAAATTGGGACTATAGGTAGGAGCTTGGGCTAAGTGATCTTGGGCACTACCATTGGGTCGAGACACCATGCTTCGTGGTCTTGTGTGTCTCTCCCTCACTTATACTCTAATCTCGGTGGAAATCGAGCTTAGACAGTTGGTGTGAATTATATTGGGTACTCCACCTAGCTCAGTCGTATTTTATTGTTGCAGAGAAACTATTACATTACGCCTATGTGTTTTTAAATGATTTGATATGAAATTGCTTTATAATGGCTCTTAACTATATTTTGTAAAAAATATTATGTTTTTTTTTTATATCTCTGCATACCAGTACTTTTGTTCTTACCCCCACCCCTCTCCAACCTCTCAGGTTAAGAGGCCCAGTCTAGGGGTCAAGAGAATCAGTAGATCATTCAGATAGAGTTGCAGAGACAAGTGGTGAGCCTTTTATGTTTTGAAAGGTTTTATGTCCTGAAGTCCTTTTAAATTATATTTAGCATTGCAGTCTACTGGGGGCCTTGTCCTAGTTTATATATAGTTACTTGACTTAGTTATTTGTTAGAGATTTTCGCAGATAGTTGTTTAGAGGTTGATTGATGTTGGGCGAACCTTATTTCCCAGTTATTGTTTCTTTTTATATTTATTACCATGTTTTCGAATTATTGTGTTTCTTCTGCATTACTTTGATCATATGAATTAGGTGCATGATTACAAAACAGACATGGGTGTTTCGGGCCTCCATGGTTAAAAATGCTCATCACGGCCAGGCCCTGGTTCAGGTCATGACAAAATCACTCACACTGCTAAGACTGAGCATTTTAACTTATATTATGAGACAATGTAGCACATAGACATATATGTGGATCAGTACTTTGAGGATGTACTGAGTATATGTGCATGAATGCATAAGTAAAACTATAACTGTATATGAATATAAGTTCATGTTTTTTGTAAGCAATTCATGCTAAGTGAAAATCTCCCACACTAGCTTGAGTAACTGGAAGCTAAAAAAACATATATCAAGAATAGTAAAGTATACTGTATAAATATCATGATTCTTAACACTTAGTTCTAAAAGTTGTTCTTCTATTCTGTTTGCAAATCATGTAAGCTAAGTGAAAGGGCTCATCTTAATCTTCTAAGAACTTTAAAACTGTAAGTCTATAACTTAAACTTAAGTAAAGCAATGTCTAAGTAAGTTTGTGAGCCTTTACACTTATTTTTTAAAAGCTTTTCCATTATTATTTTCTATTAGAGAGGTTATTCTAACTGACATAAACCATGTAAGCTATCATGGAGTCCAATATCTCGTTCCCCTAAGGGGAAAACCTTATGTTGGGGAGGGATGTCATACTCTTTCAAAGGAGTATAACCTGATAAGTGATCACATCTATAACTGTCATCCATATAGAAGTGGGAATACTGAATTTGTACCTACGTTGGCTATGTAGTTCTGTGGATGATAGGGCATGCTAATCCCACACTTCCCGCTCGATGGTAAATACTACTCCCTCAATTATATGCTTATTCTGCAGAAAAATCCATTTTTAAAAGTAATAATATTTCAAACTTAAAGCTAACTGTATATATGTTCATTCTAAGTTGAGTTTAAGTTGTAAAGTGGATTCGATATCCCTACTAAAGATCAAAAGATCAAATATTTTTGCAAAATTGTCTATAAACATATCATGGGAGGCTTGGAAAACATAACAATTCTTGGAATAGCCAATATCAACTAGATATTTATAACCTATGCTTCAAATTCGAGTCAAAACACATAATGTTCATGCTTGATAATATAAATATACATATCTCAACTCAAAATCTTGAAAATATAACTTTATGCATCAATTTATGAAAGTAGACATCTATTTCAACATCAAATAACTTAAAACATCATAATCTTTAAATTGCAATAAGGGGGTATGAACCCTAATTTGAATTTCATGTAAAATTATGTAAATTTGTAATTTAAAACTACTTTTAGGCACAAGGATAAAAGATTTATCCTTGTTCAAAACCCCACATACCTTAATTAATGAACTAGATGAACAAGCTTGGGCTTGAGATCCTATTTATGCCCTTGAAGGTTGATTCTTCAAGTTCTTGAATTAGGAACCTAGAATCTTCAACTAATTGGGAAAAAGAATGGCGAAATATTGATAATTCTTGAAGTTGAAGGTTAAAGCCTAGGGTTTTAATAGATAGAAATTTGATGAACAATGAGCATATTTTATACAATATTATGCTAAATCTTCTGTTTACACAATTTGGGGTCTTGATGAAAGGAAAAATTACCCTTAGGATTTAAAATCCCAAGACTTGAACACCAATTACGGCCTCACCGCAATGTGGTGAGAATGTCATCGCTATACCAACCGCGACATAGTGGAATCATGGCGACTCCCTGGATTACGACAATTGTTGTTTTGGGGTTCACCATGACACAGTGCAATCGCGGTAACCCTCTAGAAATTGACAATATGACAATTTGGCCTCCACCGCTAGGTGGCCAGCTCATCGCGATACTCAACACGACGCGGCCTAATCCCCATGAGACACTATAATACCCCGTATTTCCCTAGCATAATCTAAGTCCCACTACATTAGTATTCATATATAAAATTTTCAAAACAATCATTATTTTCCAGTTTATAGCCTGCCATTGCATAGGAAATTAAATTAGCTTTCCAACAATATAAAATATACCCATATCTGATAACGAGGTAAAAAGTTATGGCAATTTTAAGTTTCAGTCTTTAAACACCATCATTTTAAACCTTAGCGTGTCATGGAGCCAGCATAAATAAAGATTGTCAACTCCAGTAAAGTTTCACGAAACCACCGCATCGCTCTGTCAGCCAAAATCCTAATTGTCCTTCCCCAGTGTCTTGTCTCAATACTGGCGTGTCGCTCCAAGGGTGAATTTCAGGATCAAAAGGGCACTGAGATTCCTCCACATCAAGACAACCCCTCAATTCCCAGTTTTTCAATTCCAGGGACACGACACGATAGCACCGTGTCGCGCTAGCTCACAAAATTAGGAATTTTTAGTAATTCCGAGTGTTTAATCTAAGGCATTACAGTCTTTTTCCTCTAACCCTAGTCATCCTTTAACATAAAATTCACCCTAATTAACCCATTATTTCATTATTTTAATAAATTTTCTCCCAAATCAAAGAAGATTCTCTCCTAATCAAGAACTCTAGGTCTTAAATTCAAGGTCAAAACTCAAGCATTCACCAAGAACATCAAGAAATCTATCAATTAAGCATTGTTAGATGTTCATCCATGGATTCCAAGCAACTCTTTTCAATTATAAAATTGTGATATTGTCAAGTTATTATGTTTTAAATTGTGATTTCGCACATGAATCTCCATTAACTGTGATTTTATCCATGTTACCATTAATTATTGTTATTATTTAATCCTCCATGTTTTATTGTTGTTATTTATTGAACAAGACCTCGATTTAACTCAATTATGTCATATTCATGCTATTTGTATATGTTTTATGACATTCCTATGATTATTTTAAACCATGAACAATAAGTATTTGATAAAATGACTACAAGAGTGATTGATTTAAATAAAAGCCTTTATGTTTTTTCCTTCAAGCGTTAGTGTCATTTTACAATTATTGTCTTGAGTCTTGGGGAATTAAATACCCAAAATCCATAGCTACTTACTTAGTCAAGTAGTAATACGTTACAGAATAGTCTTCATATTATATTATGAGCATTATCAAATTAGTCAGGTATCAGTCATTAAATTTTGAACATTCTAGTATCTTAGTGTCTCTTAGTTGGGAGTAGGATTTAGCACTGGGTGAGTGTAGGGATGGCTTCTTCCTTGTTAGATAGGCAGAGTCATTAGTAGTAGTCCCTATACTCCAGAACTACATAGCCAGAGTAGGATATGAGTAGTCACCCATCATATTAGGCTTAACTATCTCGCAGGGGTGACCCATGAGTTTAGTATTGACACCCTTAGTTCTATGGATATTATATTAGTTTATTTGATCCACACAGCCATTATTAGTACCCATGGCATGGTATTAATACCTTTCTAATTGTGGTTACAGGTTGGACCCCAATTAGCTTAAATTGGGAAATATAGATAAGATGATACCTCCCACAGTCTCAGAGATAGTCTCAGTTGCAGTCTCAGTTGCAGTCTCAGTTCAGTTATACAGTCTTTAGAGTTATTTGGAAAAAGCATACAGATATCAATATTTTGTCAGTATTTCAGTTTATAGATTTTACTCAGTCCGTGTTATATGCTTGGTCATGCATCCCTAGTGTCCACAAATTTTCACGTATCTTCAGTACTTATAGACTGTCATGCATACTCATTATTTACAGATTTCTCTATATTTTTTTACCTACAGATTTCATGTTCTCTATTCAGTAGTCTATGTTCTATGTTTATAATCAGTTAGTTATTATTATTATTCCTATTCATGAAACCATTTATAGCAGCCTACCTTATTTATCATACCAGTACATTCAAAGTACTGATAGCATACCTTTCTTTTGTGCTATGATATATCATATCATAGGTGTTGACGCTCAGTTCCTGGATCACACTTAGTCTCTCAGATCATAAGCAGTATAGTAGCAGTGGTGAGTTCTCCTCATCTGAGGATAGATTATATTACTTCATGTCTTTATCTCAGTAGTAAGTAGAGTTAGTTGGCTGCCTGTCCCATCAACTCATAGTATTTAGTTTAGAGGATTTTCAAGCACTACAATTAGCTATTCAGATTATTCAGATTTTAGTATTATGTCAAATTTATAATTCAGTAGTCGTTTCATTATTAAAACCTTATGGCATTTCAGTTATTCTTCTACATTCATGATTTTATTATTCAGTGATCATAGCAGGTACCAACTCATGGGTCACAAACTTTGTATCAGAGCCTAAGCTTTTAAAGTGTCCTAGGTGTGTAGCGCGCCACACTTATGGATGAGAGGCTACTAGGCATTTCAAAAAAAGTTTCCATTATTTCAGTATACATGTCATACAAGTGAGAATGACCTGATGTTAAACTCTCTGTCTAATCCACTTCTTCCTTCTGTTTATAGAACATGCCTCCTAAGAAGAAAATGGAAGAAGAATAGGAACTCTGCCAGCCCCTCATCCTGTCCAGGCAGATACTCTGGACGAGCATGTCTCTCACGTAGAATTTAGAGTTGTGTTCACTACTCTAGAAAACTTTGTAGTAGAACAGAATAAATGACCAGCTGCTGTTCCGGCTAACCCAGTGACCATTACTAATGCAATTAGAATTTAGGATTTCACTCATATGATTGCTAATTCTTTCATGGGATCTAAGTCTTAAGAGGATCCACAGGAATTCATAGATATGGTTAAAAAGGTAACAGATGCTATGGGGGTGACGTATAGCCAGAGTACTGAGTTGGCTACATATCAATCACAGGATATATCCCATACTTGGTTTAAGTAGTGAAAGGTTGATAGGGGTGTAGATGCAGGGCCTGTAGATTGGGAAGAGTTTGCCACAGCCTTCTTAGACAAATTCTTCCTATTGGAGTTGAGAGAGGCCAAAGTGTTAGAGTTCATTAATTTGAGTGAGCATGAGCTCATGTAAAACTCTCTGTCTAATCCACTTCTTCCTTCTATTTATAGAACATGTCTCCTAAGAAGAATGGAAGAAGGACAGGAACTCAGCCAACCCTTCAGCCCGTCCAGGCAGATTCTTTGGATGAGCAAGTCTCTTATGCAGAATTCATAGTTGTGTTCACTACTCTAGAAAATTTCGTAGAAGAATAGAATGAACGACTAGCTGATGTTTCGAATAACCCAGTTGCAATTACTGCTGCAACCAGAATTTAAGATTTCACCCATATGAATACTCCTTCTTTCATAGTATCTAAGTTTATGGAGGATCAACAGAAATTCTTAGATATGCTTCAAAAGGTATTGGATGCTATGGGGGTGAGGTCTATTCAGAGTGATGAGTTGGCTACATATTAATTACAGGATGTAGCCCATACTTGGTTTAAGTAGTAGAAGGTTGATAGGGTGTAGATGCAGGGCCTGGGAAGAGTTTTCCACAACTTTCTTAGACAAATCTTCCTATTAGAGTTGAGAGAGGCCAAATTGTTAAAGTTCATTAATTTGAGGCAAGAAAGCATGAGTGTGAATGAGTATTCCCTCTATTTTACATAGTTAGCTAGGTATGCTCCTCTTGTGGTAGCTGATAATACGTCCAAGATGAGTAAGTCTATGTCTGACATATCTAATAGTATGGTCAAGGAGTGCAGGACTGTAATGCTAATTAGGAAGATAGACTTGTATAGGCTAATAGTCCATGATCAATAGATAGAGGAGCAAAAGATTATAGAGAGGAGAGAGAAAAGAAAAGAGCTAGGATGGGTAGTTATAATTTCGATCAGCCAAAGTCAGAAGGTGGTAGCCATCTTCAGTTTTATTAGAGGTCTTGAGCCCTAGAACCATCTTCATCCAGTGCTCCAGTACCCAAATTTAGAAACGACAATAGGGATAGGGTACCCGGATCTAAGTCCCTGGTCAGTGTTAGCAGTGCTCGTACCAATCTTTTATGTCATAATATGGAAGACACCATCAGGGAAAGTATAGAGCGGGTAGTGATGTGTGCTTCGAGTATAGCAAGCCAGGCCATTAGATTCAAGGGTATCTGGTAGCTACTCAGAAGGGTAGGGATTTACGCCAACAGGGCCAATCCCATCAGTTTTCAGTTCCATCAGGTCACTCGACTCAGCAGGGTTTCACTCATAATGCTACCAATGATTAGCATTTGAACAGATTATATACTCTTCAATCCCGCCAAGATCAGGAAAATTCTCTGCACGTAGTTACTGGTACGTTGCAGGTCTTTCACTTACATATTTATGCTTTTCTATACCCTAGAGTTTTTTTTATAACTCTATATATAGTTATCAACTTTAAAGCCAGTCCTAAAGCACTAGCAAAGCCTTTTTTAGTGTCTTTCCCGGTAGGTCTTTCCATTATAGCTAGAAAGGTATATAGGAACTGTCCGATCATAATATCTCAGAAAGTTACCTTAGTCGATCTTGTGTCTTTAGAGATGATGGATTTTGATGTCATTCTTGGCATGGATTGGATCCACTCATACTATGCCTCAATTAACTATATAAATAAAATAGTTTATTTCCAGTTACCAAATGAACTAGTCCTTAAATGGAGGGGTAGTACTACATCTCATAGTGGTCAATTGATCTTATACCTTAGAGCTAGGAAGATGATATCCATTTTGTTTGAGTCAAAGACTCTAACTCAAAAACTCAACTCTTGAATCAGTCCCAGTAGTAAATGAATTATTAGATGTTTTCCCTAAAGATATCCTCAGAGTTTCTCCCGAAAGGGAAATCGACTTTGGAATAGACCTTCTTCTAGATACTCAGCCTATATCTATTACGCCATATAGAATGGCTCCAGATGAACTCAAAGAAATGAAAGAACAGTTGAAGTATCTCTTATATAAGGGATTCATCAGACCTAACATCTCCCCATGGGGTGCACCTGTTCTATTCATGTGTAAGAAAGACAGTTCTCTCAGAATATGCATAGACTAACGTCAATTGAACAAGCTCATAGTCAAGAATAAATATCCAATTCCTAGAATCGATGACTTGTTTGACAAACTTAAGGGTGCTAGCTACTTTTCCAAGATTGAACTCAGATCAGGCTATCATTAGCTTAGGGTCAGGGAATGTGACATTCCAAAAATTGCTTTCCGAACTCGGTATGGTCACTTTGAATTTCTAGTCATGTCCTTTGGTCTTACAAATACCCCAGTAGCCTTCATGGAATTAATGAACCGAGTGTTCAAGTAGAACTTGGACATATTCATCATAGTTTTCATTGATGAAATTCTTGCTTACTCCCATAGAGAAAATGAGCATATAGACCACCTTAAAGTAGTGTTCCAGACTCTTAGAGCTTATCAGTTTTTTGTTAAATTTAGTGAGTGTGAATTCTGGCTAAGATCGGTAGCTTTCCTTGGGAATAGTATTTTTGGTAATGGCATTAGAGTCGATCCTCAAAAGACTGAGATGGTGAGAAACTGTACTACACCTATCGCTCCATCATATATCAAGAGTTTTCTGGGTTTAGCTGGCTATTATCGTTCGTTTGTTGAACGGTTTTCTTCTAATGCATCCCCTATGTCCAGATTGACTCAGAATAAAGTTAAGTTTCAGTGGTCAGATTTATGTGAGAAGAGTTTTCAAGAGTTGAAGACTTGATTTACCTCAACCCTAATCTTGACTCTACCAGAAGATTCAGATTGTTTTGTTGTGTCCTTATACAGAGAGATAAGATTGTAGCCTATGCCTTCAGACAACTTAAACCCTATGAGAAGAATTAGCCTACTCATGATCTTGAGTTTGCAGCTATAGTGTTTTCCTCAAAGATTTGGAGGCATTACTTATATGGGGTACATATAGATGTGTTCGCAGATCACAAAAGCCTTCAGTATGTGTTCTCACAGAAAGATTTGAATTTGTGTCAATGAAGGTGGTTTGAGTTATTAAAGGATTTTGACATAAGTATTCTGTATTATCCGGGGGAGGCCAATGTAGTGGTTGATGCTCTTAGTAGATTGTCTATGGGCAGCGTTGCTCATGTTGAGAATGGTAAAAGGAAGTTAGCTCAGAATGTTCATCAGCTTGCCTGACTAGGTGTCCGCTTAGTCGACTCAGCAAAAGGTAGTGTGTGGGTGTAGAGTCGCACCAAATCATTTCTAGTTTCTGAGGTAAAGGAAAAATAGGATAAAGATCTAGTCAAGTTAAGTTAAAAAATCAGTCAGAGACCAGAAAGTGGATGTTTTCTCCTAATGGGGCGATGGTGTTTTGCATTGTTAGGGTAGATTTTGTGTGCTAAAAGTAGATCATTTGAGGCAACAAATTCTTGCAGAAGCGCATGGTGCGTGTTAATTTATTCAGCCAGGGGCCACTAAGTTATACCATGATTTGTGGGAGATCTATTGCTGGAGTGGGATGAAAAAGTGTATTGAAGAATTTATAGATAAGTGCTCTACATGCAAGCAAGTTATGATTGAGCACCAGAAACCTAGTAAGTCCCTACTTGGAAATGGGAGAAAGTGAACATAGACTTTGTGATAGGTTTTCCTTGTACCCGCCATCAACATGATTCTATTTGAATTATCATAGGCAAGATGACCAAATCGGCTCATTTCTTGCTAGACCTTACCTCTTATCCAGCCGAAGACTATACCGAACTCTATCTCAGAGATTTGTTTAGGTTGTACAGTATTTCCTTATCTATTATCTCAGACAGAGGTACCTAGTTTACCTTTTATTTTTGTAAAGCATTACAAAAGGGTCTTAGTACCCAAGTCTATCTCAGTATAGCTTTCCACCATTAGATAGATTGTCAAGCAAAAAGGACCATTCAGACTCTAGAAGATATGTTGAGAGCATGCGCAGTCGATTTTAAGGGTAGTTGGGATGACCAGTTGTCTTTGATTGAATTCGTATACAATAATAGCTATCATTCTAGTATTTGTATAGCTCCATTTGAGGATCTCTATCATAGGAGATGTAAATATCTAATTGGTTGGTTTGAAATAGGCGAGGCCGCAGTAGTAGGGCCTAACTAGGTGTTTGATGTGTTAGAGAAGTTTCAATTAATTAGAGAAAGGCTTAGGGTCACCTAGAGACGATAGAAATCGTATGCAGATGTGAGGAGAAAGGATTTTAAGTTTGAGGTCTGTGATTTTATGTACTTAAAAATCTCTCTAATGAAATGAGTGAAGAGATTTGGGAAGAAAGGAAAACTTAGTCCCCGATATGTCGGTCCCTTCAGAATTCTCAGTAGTTTTGGAAAGGTAGCTTATGAGCTTGAGTTTTCTTTAGATTTATCCTCAGTACACCCAGTGTTCTATGTCTCATTGTTGAAAAAGTGTATTAGTGATCCAACTGTAGTTGTTCCCTTAGAATGTGTAGATATGCAGAACCGTCTTTCCTTTGAGGAAGTCCCAGTCAAAATTATTGATCATCAAGTTCTTAGACTAAGGAACAATGAAGTTGCATTGGTCAAAGTTCTTTGGCAGAATCAGTCTGTTGAGGGAGCCACTTGGAAAGCAAAATCAGATATTTGGACCAAGCACCCTCATCTCTTCTTTGCGAATACAAATTCAGTAAAGGTACCTAATTATCTTAAGATTTCTCTCTACCATACTCAGTTTCAGTTACACATCATGTTCATGTCAATCGTACATTTTTGAATCTGTTTAATCATGCATTCCATGCATCAGATATGCATGTAGAGTGTGTAAGTTTAGTCCATCAGTTTTCCCTCAGCTTAACCAGTCTCATTCGAGGACGAATGATTCCAAGGGAGAGATATTGTAATACCCCATATTTCCCTAACATAATCTAAGTGTCAATACATGAGTATTCGTATATAAAAAATTTTAAACACTTATTATTTTCCATTTTAAAGCCTGCCATTCTATAGGAAATTGAATTAGCTTTCCAATGATATGAAATATACCCAAATCCGATAACTGAGTAAGAAGCTATGGTGATTTTATGTTTTAGTAGTTAAACACCTTCATTTTAACACTTAGCACATTGTGGAGCCAGCAACAATAATGATTTTCAATTTCCAGTGAATCTCCATGAAACCACCGCGTCGCTGTCAGCCAAAATCCTAATTGTCCTTCTCCAGTGTCCTATCGCGATACTTGCGCGTCGTGCCAAGGGTGAATTTCAGAATCAAAGGGTCACCAAAATTCCTCCACGTCATGCCAAGCCCTTATTTCACAGTTGTCCAATTCTAGTAACACAACACGATAGCGCCGCATCGCACTAGCTCACAAAATTTTTTTACAGTAATTCCGACTTTTAAATCTGAAGGAATTACTCTCTTTTTTCCTTCACCCCAGTCATCCTTTAACACGAAATTCACCCTAATTAACCCATTATTTCATTATTTTAATAACTTTTCCCCCAAATCGAAGAAGATTTTCTCCCAATCAAGAACCCTAGCTCTCAAATTCAAAGTCAATCCTTAAGCATTCACCAAGAATTTCAAGAAAATCATCAATTAAGGTATGTTAAATGTTCATTGATGGATCCTTTTCATCCATGGACTCCAACAAACCCTTTTAAATTATAAAATTATGATCTTTTTAAGTTATTATGTTTTAAATTGTGATTTCACCCATGAATGTCCGTGAACTATGATTCTATACCATGCTACCATGAAATTATTACTATTATTTAGTCCTCCATGCTTTAAGATTGTTATTTATTGAACAAGACCTCGATTTAACTCTATTATGTCAGATTCATGCTATTTTTATATGGTTTATGACATTTCTATGATTGTCTTAACCCATGAACTACAAGTGTTTGATAAAATGCCTACAAGAGTGATTGATTTAAATAAAAGCCTTCATGTTCTATCCTTCAAGCGGTAGTGTTATCTTGCTATTAATGTTTTGAGTCCTGGGGGTATTGAATACCCAAATTCCATAGCTGCTTAATTAGTCTAGTATCAGTACATTATAGAATAGTCTTCAGATTATATTATGAGCATTAAAAGAATAGTCAGGTATCAGTCATTAATCTCATAACAGTCTAGTGTCTCAGTGTCTTTCAGTTGGGAGTAGGATTTAACATCGACCGAGTGTAGGGATGGCGGCTTCCCCGTCAGATAGGAAGAGCAGTTAGTAGCACTCCCTAAACTCTAGAACTATGTAGCCAACATAGCATATGATTATTCACCCATCAAATTAGGCTTGACTATCTGGCAGGGGTCACCCCTCAGTTCAAGCTTAACACCCTTAGTCCTTTGGACATTATATTAGTTTAGTAGATCCACACATCTATCGTTAGTACCCATGTCATGGTATTAACACCCTTCCAACTAGGGTTACAGGTTGGAGACAGATTAGCTCAAATTGGGGAATGTCGGTTAGATGATACCTCCCACGATCTCAAATATAGTCTCAGTTACAGTCACAGTTCATTTATATAGTCTTAGAGTTGTTTGTTCAAAGCATACAGATATTAGTATTTTGTCAGTATTTTAGTTTACAGAGTTTACTCAGTCCATGTTATATGCTAGGTCATACATCCCCAGTGTCCACAGATTTTCATGTATCTTTAGTTTTTACAAACTGTCATGCATACTCGGTATTTATAGATTTCTCCATATTTTTGTACCTGCAGATTTTATGTTCTCTACTTAGTCCCGTATATTCTACATGTATAATTAATTAGTTATTATTATTATTATTATTCCTATTCATGAAACCATGCATATCAGCCTACCTTATTGAGCATACCAGTATATGCAAAGTACTGATCACATACTTTTCTTCTGTGCTATGATGTATCATATCATAGGTGTTGATGCTCAGTTCCCAGATCAAACTTAGTCCCTCAGATCATCAACATTACAGTAGCAGTGGTGAGTCCTCATCATCCTAGGACAGAATATATTACTTTATCTATTTATCTTAGTAGTTAGTAGAGTTAGTTGGGGGTCTGTCACATCAACTCACAGTATTCAGTTTCGATGTTTTTGAGACACTACAGTTAGCTTTTTAGATTATTCAGATTTCAGCATTATGCCAGATTCATAATTTAGTAGTCGTTTTATTATTAAAACCTTATGGCATTTTAGTTGTTCTTCTGTATTAATGATTATATTATTCAGTGCTCACGGCAGGTACTAGCTTATAGGTTATCTTGTGGTCCTTGGGACTATACGCATTGTGTAACGACTAGGGGGTAGTCTTGGGTCATTACAGCTACTATTTTGCCAATTTTAAATGCGGTCCAATCCTAGTCCGAAAACACCACAACTTACCTGAGACATGCTATTTTCATTCTTGAATATAATTTAACTCTAAAACCATTGTCTCAAAGCCCAACAGGTCAATTTAGAAATCTTTGAAGTTTGAAGGGAGTCAAAATGACTAAGTCCCTCAACTCTTAACTTTACCTTTCTAATTCTATGTTCTACAAGTACTTATTAAGGGTTGGACTGAGCTAGAAATATTTGGGGTATTACATGGATTTGGGCCTTGAATTTGTTAGTACTAGTTCCCACTATGACTCAGAGCCATAAGAAGATAGTATGAACATTTAGGTTTTTCCTTAGTGTTAACCTTATTTAAGTACATAAATTTATATTTATAGTTACAGTATTACTGTATATCCCTTCCTTCATTCACGTTGTATATCCATTTTGTGACCTTATATACTATTATTTATCCTAGTTCTACTCTTTATTCATACATTAGCAGTGATATATGGAATGGTGTTTAGTTTTTAAGTATGGATAAAATAGGGTAGTTTACCCTTATTGTCTCCTTATCATTACTATGTAGTATATTTAATATTTGGGGGTAGTTTACATTCCTTCTTGCATGCTATTTATATTTGTATTATCAATGGAGCTCAGTCAGCAGTTGCCTACTGAGTACTATATATCATTAATCATATTAAACTTCTGCAACCTACAAAACATAGTATGAGTTCTCATCGTTCTTTTGTTGTGAGGAGCAGCTATGGTTCAGAGGCAAAGGGAGAGATCCTGGCATTCTGAGTATTTCTATTCTTCCTCTTATGTACTAGACTAGTCTCTATGTTGTATTCAGAGATAAGCTATATCAGTATATTCATTTGGGACTTTACTTTGTAGTCTTATTATTTTAGCAGCTCTTGTATTGATTTAACCATGTTTTGGTACTATTTTACATATTTTATCCTTTTATTTCATTTATTCCCCATTCTTCCTCCATTTTTCTTGCTAGTCTATTACTAGTTGTTATGGACTGCGAGTTAGCTTGCCTACTGGTGGGTTAAAGTAGGTGCCATCATGACCTGAGAATTTGGGTTGTGAAAATTCAACTGACCATAAATTGGACCACGAGCCTTAATGTCCTATGGTTTCACAACACTTTTGAAGCTTTAAATGAAGAAAATATGCAAGTTACTTAGGTTTTTTTGTTAGATATGATATGTTTTGTTTTGTAATTTGCGGAAACTAAGTTTTGGAAATGAAAAAGATAAAGATATAAAATTTGATGATTTTGGGACACCTACATGGGTATTTGCACCCGATGCGTACTACCTATGTGGAGTAGGTCTTAGAATATGTCCTAAAAAGTTGAAGTTCAGAGATTTAACAGTTAAAGATTTTGGTCTATCACCTATTGAGGACTACATACAGGTTGTAGGTAGTACCTACGCCTCATAAGTGTCAAAAAACATGATGTTTAGAGAGTTTTAGAGGAGTTTTGGACACTGGCACCTATGGTTGGGCCACCTACACCTCGAAGGTGGTCCCGTAGGTGGCCACCAACCATGATTTTCCTTTATTGTTTAGAATTGGTTTACAATGATTTTATGGTATAATATACATACCCTTTTGATGTTTTTAGTTAGTTTGCACACTATTACCACTTAAAAACATATATTTAATTATGAGATTTGATTTTGATCTTGGGATTATTTTGTTCTTGATTTTTATTATTTTATTTGAGACTTTGGGTTTTATTCATCAGTTATTGTGATATTATTTATTGATTTTAAATATGAATTCAATTGATTGTTTCATAAGAATGAGCGGCTAATTCCTTTAGATAGGGTTGTGGGAACCCTGGCGGATTAATGAAGAAAGGGAGGTGTTCCATTCTTCTAGATTATTGTTGTTGCATATATTATCATATTATGCACGCTTATTTATTTCTTAATGATTGCAAAAGTTAGTATCCTGCTGGTATTCACTACGAACTTGAGAGGGAGGTAGAGATTTGGGAAATGAGATCATGACAGTAATTTTATGTTAATTATCAAAATAAGATATTCATCACTCTCTACTTAAGAAAATTATCCTCATCTAAGAAACTTGAGACCTAGAGGAGATAGTTGAAATTGTGGTCCAAGGCAAGGGTTAGTAATGAAATACTATGAGATCGAGAGGATATGAGTGAGATTTACCAAAGTGTGTTGAGAGGTTGTTGGTGGCACATAACTCCTCAAACTCCACAAGCACAACAATTTGATAGTTTGATTAAGCACAATAAACCTACAAATTTAGAAGCTAGGAGGAATACAACTTTGAGTCGGGCTCAAATTCATGAGGAACAATGTGAGTGACAATTGAATTATCTCGGAATAAATGAAACTTGCTAAATTAAAACCTAGGGTACAAGTTCTTTAAGAAAAGTGTGGATTTGAAAATTGTCAAAATTACTGTTTATTTATGGAATTTTAAATGACTAATTCAGGGATACAAATAATTAGATTGTAAATAATTAGACACGGATCTTAGGATTATGCTTTCCTAGGGGCATATTATTCATGGGAACATGGTGATTTGGTGAGAACACCAATCGTTGACAATAGATTAGGCTAGGTCTATGGTCCTTGAGGCTAGGTGGTCAACACAACCTCAAGAATTTCACCTATTGAACATTTTAGATACCTAACGAGTTTTTTAATTATATTCAACAAGTACCTCAATTGGGTATCCATATTTCTATGAAATACCGAAGCTATAGTCAATTTGATGCTCACTTTTTTGTCAAAGAAAGTGAGAATTACTAACTTGAATTCATCAGTTATCTACTATTGTATTGGTTCCCACACCCCTCTTTCAAATGTGATATGGGTTCCAAAAGTTCAGCCTAGCCCTTCTTTCAAGGATGGTTTGAGCTTTCAAGAGCTTGTGATTTTCACCCACAAAACATTTTGGGTATTGGGGGCTTTCACCAACAAATCCCAACCAATTTACTCAAGAAATATTAGAAACCATCACCAACAAACTAGCACATATAAGAGTGAATCACAATCCTCACATAAATGAAACCTATTCTAACAGAATCCCAAGAAGAAGAACTAGCTAGAGATAAGAGTAAAAAGGAAGATATACCCAAAAATCTCTATTGATTAGATTTATGAAAGACTAACTTTTACTTCAAACTTTGAACTTCAATTAATCTTCAATGGGAGTTAGCTAATCCCTCACTTGGAAGCTACTCCAATGTATTCTTTACCCTAAATTATTATAATAATTGTCCTCCCAAAAATAAAAAATAAGAGGTAGACAAGGTTCTAATAATTAGGAATGGATTTAATGATTTCTAAAAGGATAGTGTTTGAGTCTATATGATGACATTTGGTATCAGTTGCATGCATTATGATTCTTCCCTTGGACTACTTCTTTTTCTAAGTTACAATCGCGGGAGTTGTCCATATTCGCAGCTACCGCGATCACAGTTAGAACCACGCGATCATGGTATGTTTACTTTCTTGATAATGTGTGATCCTACGCTAACACATTTGAGGCTTTTAACTTTAAATAATTGTAAGGTCTTGAGCAACTTTAGCTGTTTTTTATTAGTTTAATTTGATTTTTGGAGTAAATGTTGAGATGTAGGAGAACCAAAAATAATGAAAGCAAAAAGTCTAAAAAGTAAATCAAAATAAAGGACAAGTGTGGATGACGATGTTCATGATAAGTCGTCAGCCTGATGATAAACTGTCAAGGTTGTCGTCATCCTTAAATAGAGAAGAAAGTTGAAGATATTTTTGTGATGACATTCATGATAAGCCGCCAGGTTGGTGATAAGGCATCAACATCGTCGTCAGCCTTAGACAGCAGAAGCCAAAAATGTAGAGGAGTTGATGACATCTGTGATAAGCCGTCAGACTCCTGATAAGCTGTCACGGAAGTCGTCGTCTATTCCGACAAAAAGCTGAAACTTTAATTTTATTTCCTTATTTAGGATTAACTATAAAAAGCATTTTTAGGGTTTTTCTAGGGGGTTGGAACTTGGGTTTTAAGAGACGTATTTTCATATTTTCTCTCTGGAATTTCTTGGCTTGAAAAAGCAAATACTTTGAAGAGATTATTATCAGTATTTTGGGATTTTCCTTTTGATCTAATATACGATTCACTAATTATTATTCATCTCAGTAAGTTAATCTTCTCATTTATAAATTAAATTATGTGTTTCGTTCTTTGAATCATGAGTGGCTAAACTCCGTAAACCTGAATTATGGGATCTAGGGTTAGGTCTTGATGATTAGTAAATACTCAAGATTTAATAGGTGTTAGAATTTCTTGATAATTTTGAGATTTTAATTAATTTCTTTTGTTTGCAAACAGTAGACACACCTACTTTGATTTGCTTGAGAAAGAAATCATATACAGTAGAAAGTGAATTATCAACAGGGACTCGAAAATACTTTGTTTAATAATTAGCATTGTAATAAGGTTGATTAACCTAAGATAAAATCTGGGCAGCGAATAGCAATTTCCTAAGTCTAAGAGGATTAGGAAATTAGATGGTTAAATAGGTCGAGAGACATTTGATCATATCATCTATAAAGATAGCTTGTTATCCTAACCACTATGAGAATGGACCACTTTTAGCATCTGTCATGTACTGGAAGCCCTAGTGAACATAATTCTTGTTATTTCATAAACTCTTGATTTACAAACACTGATATTAACTGACCAACAATTATTTGTTGATTATCAAAAACCCACATTTTATCTTTTTGTATCATCAGTTTGAATTCAACTTATAGTTGTAGTCTCAAATTAATTTAATCGCCACTCATATTGTTCACTGTGGATTCGACCCTGACTCCAAAAGTTGGATAAATATATTAACGACGACCGCCTTGTACTAAATTGATGTGTAAGTTTAACGTTATCAAAAAATGGTGCCGTTGCCGGGGAGCAATTTGGCGTATTGAGTTGGTTTGAAATTTTAGGCTACTTTCTTGAATTCAAACTTGTAAATATTTGTTTGTAGTTTTCTTTTATTTTTTGTGTCAGGTATATTTTTATTTTAGTTTAATTATTACTATGGCATCGTGGAATGAACATAAGCTTGGTGGTTAGAAATATTATCTTGATGATCCATGCCCATATTGTGATGGACCTTACTTTTGGCAAGCTTGTAGATATGCTCCCCGGAGAGAGATGTGTGCACCATCTCCATCCTATGAGGAGTATGATTGTTCGTTATGTGGTGGTCAAGATATACATTGGAGTGATTACTCAAATGCCCCCTCCCCCCGGTATGCTAACCTAAATTCTAGTTCTTCTTATGATTTTGTTAGGTCTTATGGTCAAGAGCAGGATGAATGTAGCACCGGAAAGAGTGCCATTGAAGCTATGCTTAAACTAATGTTAGAGTGTATGGACACAAAGAATGATATCATAAGTGATATACATCAAGACATAAGGGAAAATAATGAGGAAAGAAGAATGATAGAGGATATGGATATAAAGGTCAAGCATTCAAAGGACTTTTCCACATTATATTAAGATGATATCTTTTTTGTAGAATCATTTAACATAATGGACAAGTGTGAAGATGAGGAGCAAGAATCCGATGTTGATGATGAGCTTGATGTTTAGCAACCCTCGTTGATTTCCTAACCAACCAAACCGTTTATGAATGAAGATGCCAAAGATGAGGAAATGGTACTAGAGTTAAAAAAAGAAATCAAGATAAATCCTTATGAAGACTCTAGTCCATTTGGGGATAAAAATACTAATAAGGATACTACTCTAAAATTGAGATTTAGTCCTCCTTCGAACCACTTTTTAACATTATGCTTGGTGGATGTGATGAAAGTCAAATCACCCAAGAAAATGATCAATTTTGAAAATAAGGAGGAAGATTCTTACATTTTAGAGTTTATCCTTCCAAAAGGGTATACTACAACCCCAATCTTGAAGGACAAGAAGCTTAAAGATCAATGTCCATTTAGTGGTTGTTTAAGATTCTCACCATTCCAAATAAGCCCACACGAAAGTTCGATGCAAAATTGGGCAAGCAGTTCAAGAATTTGAAATGGCATGATAGAACATTCCTCATCATGCCCTCACTTTTCCCAACACACCCCGTAGAAGTATTGATCAAAATTTGGGTCGACGTTTCAAATCCTCCAATTGGAGACATAAATAATTATCAACAAGGTATCTTGATAAAGTCTGAGTAGTCAAGATAACTGAGTCGTGCTGTGACACTAAATTAGGTGCTTCTGGGAGGCAACCCAAGGTATTTTTTTTATTTGTATTCGTATTATGTGATTGACATTAGATCTTTGCACCTATGGTGCCACAGGTATGTTTCTAACTCTCTTGTTTTGGTTTGATGCATTGGGGACATTGCATGATTTTAAGTTGAGGATGAGGCAACTTGTGCGTGTTGATGTCCTCCGTGGATTTTTGTTGCCGTGCCTCTTTTCCCCAAATTATTATTCCTAGTTGAGCTGATATATTTAGGCATATTGTGTTATATTTTATGATGTGTTGTGGTTAACTAGGAGAAAAAAAGTATCTATGGCAGTTGACATATTTTTGTTGATTTTTGAACATCTCTTCAAAGGTCTGTTTCATAACTGTGTGATATGAATTTATGTGTGACCACTGTGCATTTTGTTATGGCATTAGTTCTAGTAACATGATAACCATTGCTAAACAATTGCATAAACCGAGTGCGTAGTAGCTTGTGATATACCTTTGTGCTATGTGTGTGTGAGATACTACCTAGTTCCCGTTGTATGTTGAAATCTAAAACTTGCCTGGTTAGACTTACCTTGGTTGAAAGATAGGGGTTAGGAAAGGATCATAGGCCATTTTGATATTAGCCTACTTTTATCCTAAATGACCTTTCCTGTATACATAATATCCCTTGATCCCTATTTTGAACCTGAATAGCCTATTTCTTTCATGACACCTATCACCTTCCCATTTGTTTCACAATGAACCTATTTTGGACCTGGTCTTCCTTAGACATTGTGCACCTTGAATTAGGTAAATAGCCTAAGTTAAGGGTGGTTATCATAGGGGTACTTGATTCAAAATGAATATGAAGAGAGGTAGAATAAGAGAAAAGAATAAAAAGCCGGGTGTGGTGCAAAAAGAATAAGAAAAGAAAAATTTGTATAAAATATTAGAAAAAGATAATTTGGTTTTTGAAAAGATAGCACCCACCATGAGCATGTGTGATCAATAAAAGGGAGGAAGAGAAAAAGGTTAAGAAGTGAAACCCCAAGAGTTTAGTGTAGTGTCAATGAGGCATAGTCACTCTAAAATATCCATGAATATCATACCATCCCCCAGCCTACATTACAAACTTAAGTAAAGCCCTATAGTGATCCTAACTGACATGTCTAAAAACTTGGGTATTGACTATAAGGGCAAGCCTATGGTACTTGACATACAGTGTTTGGAACTTCATTCTAAGAGTGAGTCTTGTTTTATCCCTCTGTTTATGTATTTGAATTTTGATATAAGTGAAAAAGGGATTTCTTTGTTGTGAGGGCACACTGTGTATGTTTCTAGTCACTGACTTGTTTAGATAAGTGTGATCTTGGTATGGCATGGTTGTTATTGCTGAATTTTTGTTGTATCTTGATTCTTGTGAGTTGCATGATTGTTTTTCAAAACATCAACAGTGAGCTTTAAAATTTACTGACCTTGGAGATGGTGAATGTATTCTAAAGTAGTATGAGTAGTTAGCTGCCCAATTGTACTTTATATTCTCTTAGTTATGTTATGGTTTCTTGAGGACAAGCAATTTTTTAAGTTAAGGGTGTTGATGTGTGAGCCTATGCTAACACATTTGAGGCTTTTAACTCTAAATAATTGTAAGGTCTTGAGCAACTTTAGTTGTTTTTTGTTAGTTTACGTTGATTTTTGAAGTAAATGTAGAGATGTAGGAGAACAAAAAAAATGGAAGCAAAAAGGCTGAAAAGTGAAGCAAAATAAAGGACAAGTGTGGCTGACGATGTTCATGATAAGTCGTCGGCCTGGTCATAAGCTGTCAAGGATTCCGTCATCCTTAAACGGAGAATGGGAGTTGAAGACATATTTGTGACAACGTTCGTGATAAGCCATCAGTTTGGTGATAAGGCATCAACGTCGTCGTCAACCTCAGATAGCAGAAGCCAAAAGTATAGAGGAGCTGACGACATCCGTGATAAGCTGTCAGACTCCTAATAAGCTGTCACGAATGTCATCGTCTATTCCGAGAAAAAGCTGTAACTTTAATTTTATTTTCTTACTAAGGATTGACTATAAAAAGCATTGTTTAGGGTTTTTCTAGGGGGTTGGCACTTGAGTTTTAAGAGACGTATTTTGATATTTTCTCTCTGGAGTTTCTTGGCTAGAAAAAACAAATACTTGGAAGAGATTATTATCAGTATTTTGGGATTTTCCTTTGTGATCTAATCTACGATTCACTAATTATTATTCATCTCTATAAATTAATCTTCTCAATTATGAATTCAATTATGTGTTTCGTTCTCTGTATCATGAGTGGCTAAACTCCGTTAACCTGAATTATTGGATCTAGGGTTAGGTCATGATGATGTGCTAAACACTCAAGATTTAATAGGTGTTAGGATTTCTTGATAATTCTAAGATTTTAATTAACGTCTGTTGGTTGCAAACAGTAGACACATCTGCTTTGATTTGCTTGAGAAAGAAATCACATACAGTAGGAAATGAATTATCAACAGGGACTCAGAAATACTTTGTTTAATAATCAACGTTGTAAAAAGGTTGATTAACTAGAGGTAAAATCTGGACAATGAATAATGATTTCCTATGTCCGAGAGGATTAGGAAATTAGATGCTTAAATGGGTCGAGATACATATGAGCATATTATCGATAAAGATAGCTTGTTATCCTAACGACCATGAGAATCTGGAACCACTTTTAGCATCTGTCATGTACCGAAAGCCCTAGTGAACATAATTCAGGTTATTTCATAAACTCTTGATTTACAAATACTGAAACTAAAGTGACCAACAATTATTTGTTGATCATCAAAAACCCCCCATTTTATCTTTTTGTATCATTTGTTTGAATTCAACTTGTAGTTATAGTCTCAAACTAATTTAATCGCCACTCACATTGTTCCCTGTGGATTCGACCCCGACTCCAAAAGTTGGGTAAATATATTGACGACGACTGCCTTGCACTAAATTGATGTGTAAGTTGAGCGTTATCACTTGACTAACCGCGATCACAGTTCTAAGGTTTGTGATTGCAATAACTGGGGCTATGTTCTGCTCCAGGCCATCAAACTCCATTTGTTTTCTTCTTTTAATCTTTTTCAGCTCTCATCCAAATATTATCATTCCATTACCTATGTTCCTGCAAAATGTGGATATTAGTGCATTTAATCACAAATATGTTTCACTTATTCATTCAAAACATGGTAATGCGCATGAATGTTGAGTGCGAATGAGTGATAAATTCACCGCTCATCAGTATGTTAGCCACATAAAGTAGAGGTATCAAAGAAGATAAGGTAATACCTCGATCCCATATCAATATAAGTTACAAAGATATTAATAGTGTGAACCATGCACATAGGTCACTAAGACCAAACCTTATGTTAGCCAACGTGAGTTTCCAGTTCAAGTCATTCAAGACTTACAACTTCACGGCTTAGATACATAACCCTCATTAAGCCCAAATCAAAACACTTTTTACATAACCTATTAATTAAACACTGAATTATACATTAAGGCACACCATGGTTATCTTCATACAGTATTCTTGCAAGCTTATAACCATGCCATACAATTCCATAAAATTAGGGGAATGCCTCAACCCTTTTTTGTTTATCAAATTTACTCGTGGAATGTCTCAATCCCCGAGGTTTAAATTTGCATCAAAACACGGCCAACAAGGCCTTCAAAATCCATGTTCAATCTTTTAACCATTTATAAAATGAAATAATATAGATGGGCAAGTCAAACAATGTGACAAATCTATATTTCAAACTAAATAACACAAATGGGTTGAGGGAACACAATTTCCAAACCAATCTCAATACCAAAATCATCAAATTAGAGGGAATGCCTTGACCCCCTTCCTATTAACCATCCCCATGCACCCCAACAGGTTTAAAAACACGTAATAAAGCATGAACAATTTTGTTAAACCAATGAAAAAACAATTTAAACAACAATTATTCAAAAACCCTCAAAGCCATATTCATAAACCACAATTAAATTCACGTGGAATCACTTTAAACATATGATTTAATAAAATAAACTTTTAGGAAGAGTAACATGTGTTAGATACACGAGAATTGAAAAGTAATTCAGAGCTTGGGACATAGAGGATTAATAAACGATGAAATCCTTATACTTTCTTAGGGTTTTGAGTTAGTGAGTGTAATTGGGATATTAATCACTTAAAACTTAAAGGAATAGGATATATAATTCTTAAGGGTCTTACATAGGTAAAAGGGTCCCAATACCCCTCATCCCAAGTAAATAATTCAAAACTGCATGGATTTTACATAGAGGCATGGCACAGACCTTATCATGGAGGTTAACCTCCTTGCCACTGACCCTAACATGATGATTATCCTCCATCTCACAGACCCTATCGCAGAGATTATCCTCTGTGACATGGGGATATCGTGAAATCTCACTTCCTCCGTGGTACAAAACCACTTGAACCCCTTCAAAATATTCCAAAACTCTCTTGGGATACCCCATTCACATGACTAAACACAATTTAAATCAAAAATCGATAATTCAAACATGGGAGGCCAAAAAAATATAATGCTGAAATTTTGAGCGTGTTACATTAACCCCACCCCCCACCCCTTTGGATCATTCAACCCTGAATGATGAGCTAGGAAACTTGCATGAGAAATAGAAAGAGTATACCAGAATCAAATGAAAAAACTCAGAAAGTAGTAAGAGAAAAATGAAACCCATACCTTAAGTAGTGGTTTTTGCAACTAGAGACAAGAATAGATACTTGGACTTGATATCCTCTTCGGCTTCACAAGTAGCTTCCTCAAGCTTTTGGTTTCTCCATTGAACCTTCAACGAAGCCACGTCCTTAGTCCCTAAACGCCGGACTTTCTTATTTAATATATCAATTGGGACTTCCTCATATGACAAGGAGTACCGAATACCCACACTTTAAAATGAAATGATCAAGGAAGGATCACCCACACACTTCGTCAACATACACACATGAAAGACATGGTGAATAGAACCCAAACTTGCAAGCAATTCTAGCTCAAAGGCAACATCCCCACTCTCTTCTGAATTAAATAAGGGACAGTGTATTGGGGAATGAAATTCGCCTTCTTTCTAAATTGCATCACACCCTTTATGAGAGATACCTTCAGAAATACTCGATCACCAATATTGAATTCCAACTTTCTTTACCTGACGTCGGTATAAAACTTTGGATGAATTTGGGTTGTATTAAGCCTATCCCAAATTACCTTCACCTTATCCATATCCTGATAAACCAAGTCAAGACCAAACAATCCAGCCTTACCAACTTCAAACCACCCAATAGGAGATCTACACCCCTTCTATACAAAGACTCAAATGGAGCCATACAGATATTAGAGTTATAGTTGTTATTACAAGCGAATTCAATGAGAGGAAAATAATCAAACCAACCAACACCAAAGTCAATCATGCAAGATGTCAGCATATCCTCCAAAGTCTGAATTATCCTCTCCACTTGTCCATCTATCTGAGGGTAGAAATTTGTGCTAAGGTTCACCTTAGTCCCTAAACTTCTCTGAATAGAATGCCGAAAGTGAGATGAGAACCGTGTACCTCTATCTAAAATGATAAAAACTGGAGCACCATGCAATATGACAATTTCTTGAATGAACAACTTACCCATCAATAACACACAACCTATCTCAATACCCCAAGAAACCATCACTATTAATCTCAAAAGCCATCACCTTTGGCTTACCCATATCATCCTTGATTTGCATCAAGATCGGATCCAACACTAGTTTCTTCTTCACCTCAGTGCAAAGAGATGACTTGGCCACCTCTTGCACAAACACACCACCATCCTCAGAATCTAAGAGATAGACTTTAAGATTAGACCAAAGGCGAATATCCTTCACCCAGTCCCTCTTCTCTTTATCCACATAGGATAAACTCCCCATAGATAACCTACAAAGAGCATCAAAACCCATGAAAGCCTTACCAGGGTGATAATGGAAACTCATGTCAAAGTCCTTGATCAACTCAAGCTATCTCTTTTGCCTAAGATTCAACTCCTTTTGGGATGCATATTGCAGGCTCTTATGATATGAATAAATGTCAACATGAAATCCATAAAGATAGTGTCGCTAAATTTTTAATGCAAACACCATAGCAATTAACTCCAAATCATTACTCGGATAATTCCTCTCATGAACTTTTAATTACCTAACAGCATATAATACAACCTTGTCATGTTGTATTAACACACAACCAAGTCTCACAAAGGATGAATTACAATAAATCACAAAGCCATTGGCACCCTCGGGCAAGGTGAAAACCAGGGTAGAAGTCAATTTATCTTTTAGCTCCTCAAAACTCCCCTTGCAAAGCATCAAACAATAGGAATTTCACCATTTTCTAAGTCAACTTAGTCAAAGGTTTGGGAATCAATGAGAAGCTCTCCACAAACCTTGTGTAATAACCAGCTAAACCCAAAAAACTCCAAATATTGGTTTGAGTCATTAGTCTATGCCACTTCTTAACCACTGTTTCTTTCTATAGATCCATCATAATCCATTCACTAGATACAACGTGATGTAGAAAATTAACAGGATTCAACCAAAATTCAAACTTTCAAAACATAGCATACAAACATTGATCTTTAGGGTTTGCAACACTATACAAAGATGATTGGTATGATCCACCTCACTCTTTGAATATACAAAAATATTATCTATAAATAGAATCATGAACGAGTCCCAAAGCTAACAAAATACACAGTTTATAAGATCCATAAATGACATCGGGGCGTTGGTTAACCCAAAAGATATAACCAAGACCTCAAAATGTCCATACCGAGTACGTAAAGTGGCCTTAGGGATATCCTCTTCCCTAATTATTTACTGATGATAACCAAACTGAAGGTTAATCTTAGAGAAATACTTAGCACCTGATGTTTGACAAATAGATCATTAATCCTAGGAAGAGGGTACTTATTTTCCACCCTCACCTAATTAAACTGACGTTAATCAATCACATCTAAAGAGCACCATCCTTTTTAAGCATGAAAAGAATGATAGCACCCTATAGTGACACAGTAGGGAAAACAAAACCCTCATCAAGAAAATTTTTCCACTTCTCTTTAAGTTTTTTCTACTCATCTAGAGTCATTCTATAAGAAGGGATAGAGATAAGACGATTACCCAAAAGAAAATTGATCCCAAACTTAATTTCCCTATTGGGAGGGACACCTAAAAGATCATCAGGGGAAAATTAGTAAATTTGTTAACCACAAGAATGGATTGTAGAGAAGAACCCTCTGAGTTAAAATTTTTAACCCAAACCAAATGATAAAGACACCCCTTGTAAATTAATTTTTAGGCTCTAAGATATGATATGAACCTTCCCTTAGGCACTATAGAACCCCCCATCCCACTTAATAATTGGCTCATTGGAGAATTTGAAAATGATCTTACGGGACCAAAAGTCTAAAAAGGTATAGCATGAATGCAACCAATCCATCCCCAAAATGACATCAAAATCTAGCATGTCTAATTAAATCAAATCCACCATACTTTCCCTACCACTAACTAATACCACACAATCCCTCTAGACCCTTCTAGCAACCACTAAGTCACCTACCAAGGTAGAAATAGAAAAAGGGTCAGAAATACCCTTGGGACAAAAATCAAAATACACAAACACAAATGTAATAAAATAATAAAGAGTAGACCCCGGGTCAAGCAGACAATATATATCTTGAGAGAAGAGTTTTTGCATACTAGAAACAATTTCAGGAGATGCCTTAGAATTCTAATGGGTGGCAAGAGCATACAAATGATTTTGACTAGTGCCGGAGCCAAAAGTAGCACCCCTTGGTACAGAAGCTGAAGAAGCAGCAATCGGGACCATATTAGCCCCTATAGCAATGTCACCTGAAGGACAATTCCTCTAAATATGGCCAGGCTAGCCATACCTAAAACACTTATTTGTTCCCTCATAACAAAAGTCGTGGTGTAACTATGATAAAATCCATAAGAAAAATACAATAAAGCTAACTAGGCCCCACTAGCTTGAGATAGGCACCTTCTGCCTTCACCTGGTGTTTCCCTAAAAGGGGTGATCACTGGGTGGCTTAGGATAAGGAACACTGGCTGTCAAATAAGAACCCAAATCGCCCCACTTTTTCTTAGACTATTTTCCACCATATATACCACTCTATTGTTGACCTCTACTTTGATTCGACTATCAAAAATTCCTACTCTACCTCTCCCTCATCTCTACCTATTTCTTTCTTTCATCTTCAACTTGTTTCATATACACCACAAGTCTAGAAGTGTCCATATCCTTGTTTAGTAAGGTGTCCTTGCTCTACAAAATCAAATCATGGGACAACCCAGAAGAAAACTTTCTTATTTTAGCCCTCATGCTAGACACTAACTACAGACCATAACGGAATAGTTAATGAAACTTTAAGGCATACTCCTTCACAATTCTTTTTCCTTACTTCAAATTCACAAACTTCTCAAATTTTGCCTCCCTCAACTCCTAAGGAAAAAAGAGACCCAAAAAGTTACTAGAAAAGTCATCCCACGATGCCATCTCTATATTATCATCCCTAGACTGATCTCGCTCTTCATACCATTGATACGCTATATCCTTCAAATATTAAGTAGTGAATTCCACACCCTAAATATCAGTAGCATACCTAACCTAAAAGATCTTCTCTATCTCATCTAATAAACCTTAAGGATACTCCTCAACTTTAGTACTAGTGAAAGTTAGGGGGATCAAGATCATGAACTAGCCAACTCTAGTGGCCTCAGATGAATTCCTAACAATACCAGATGAACCTATCTAACGTAATTGAGATTTCACCAACTGGGTCAACAGATGAATATGGATTATCAAAGCTTAATATTTGTAATATCTCCATGAGGTGACTAGGTATGAGTGCCACCATCAGGAGATAGGCAAATGAAGACAAGTGGAACTCTATAGGGACAATTAGATAACTACCCTGGATCGGTTTGTACCCCATAATTTGGATAAGATCTTTCTATATTATCATTAAGCAGGATAAATAAGTCTCAATGAGCTTCAAATAATCTAGGAGGTATTATCTGAAAAGAGAGCTAATGGGAATTAGAAGAGACTTCAATACCCTAGACTATAAAGCCCAAAAGTAGATCACAAAAAAGGAAAACATTTATAAATTCCTCGAAGCCTTCCTCTTATAAGTGTGCTATGCTACACATCCATAAAATAGACTCTACTTGACACATCTTTATGGATGCCCAATTAACAATGAACCTAGGCACTAATACTAACTTTGTCACAACCTAAACTAAAGCCTGGCCGTGATGGTTATCTCTAGTCCATTGATGATCGGAGACCACCCCCTTCACTTAGACAACAAGAACATAATATAATATAATAGTGGAATTCAAATTTTGATTAAGGTAGATGAGAATGACTCAAAAGAAATCTAATAATTAAACAATAAATCCCAAGACCACAGTAATCCACAAAGCATACAAATAAAACCAAAATTAGTCTAAGTCGGGATATCCCCCCCCCCCCCCGAACGATAGTTAAAACTAAACCAATAGAAAATTATGACATAAGGAAGCCAAAATATAAAATGGGGTCTTTCGAAGTATGGAAAATCATCACTTCAATTGACTCATGAGCTATCCCACAATTACATAGTCATTGTGTAGGAAAACTAGAAGTATTTATGATTCCTACAGTGCGCGGGGATACAACGCTCCGAGAAAGTTATTAGTATGAGCACTAGCATGTAACTTAGGGAACATAGATAAAATAATGCCATCATTAATTTTTCAAAATCATTCGAATACAATACACATAATCATATATATATATATAATCATGTGATGCCAGGAAATGGAACAAGGCTTAGTATGAATAAAACTTTATTTTGGACATGTAGCTCAATCGTCATAAAAGTGTAATACCTCGTATTCTTTCTATTTCAATTCAGCTTAAAAGAGGCACATTAGAGACATAGGACCTGAAATATTAACAAAGTGTTGAAAACTTAGTCTCACTTTTGGCCTCTAAACTTTGATGAATTTATTCTCAATATTTTCGACCTTGTAATGTTAATTTCTAAGTTATTTCATGATCATAGTAGTCCATAGTATCACCGAGGTAAGTTTTAAACTTTTCAGAGAAGGATTAGGGCATGTTTAGTTGGCCAAAATAGAACCTTGATGAGATATATGGTTGCATCAATGTAGATGAAACAATGCATCACAGTGAGCAACGCATCGCTGATCGCGTTAGTGCCTAATTTTTGTGCGCTAAATGATGGGTTATGGAGGTATTTAAGTCATTTAACCCCACCCAAATTTGCCAAAAACATATAATTTTATCCCCAAATAGCATAGATACTTCATTATTCATCTTTTTCATCTCCAAGAACAAAACCCTAGCTCCAAGAATAAAGAACAATCCCATAAATCCTACTCCAAGAAAGCTTATAATCAAAAGTTTGGGGTTCAACAACTTAAATAAGAAGCTTCAAGAAAACCATTAGAGAGTCAAAGGTTTAAGCTTTTACATTCAATTAATCAAGCAAGGAATGTGGGGTTATGAACAAGGATCATCTTTCACCGTTGTGCCCAAAAACTAGTTTTAAAGTTGAATTTACATGAATTTATATGATTTACAATTTAAGGTTCATACACAATTATCATTATTTGAAGATGTTGATGTTTGAAGTGGTTAAATATTGAATTTCTTCTCTACTTTTTCCTGTTTATACGTGTGAGATGATTTATATACATTGAAAGTTAAATTTCACTGTCTTGACTAGAATTATGCAATACTTTAAAGATTTTGATTATTGAGCATAACTTTATGATAATTTGTCATGAGTTTGATTATGGGTTTTAAGCCTTAAGTATTAGTATTGATATTTCAAGAAGATGATGCCTTTGAGCATCCCATGATTAGTTTACATTCAGATTTTTCAAAAAAGATTTGATCTTTTAATCCTTACTTCAGATATGGAATCAACTTCATTATTTTTATTTCAATTTCGATTACAGTTTAAAGTGAACAGATGTATAACTGGTTTTCATTGTAAACCCTTATGCTAATTTTAAAATGGATTTCAGAAAGAATAAGCATACAGATTAAAGGGAGTATTATTTAGCACCAAGCTGGAGGTGTGCGTTTAGTACATCCTACTTCCCCAGAACTATGAGCGAACATAGGTACAAATATATATTATTTCCATTTATATGGATGGCAGATATAGATTGTGATCACTTAGATTAGGTTATACTCCTTGAAAAGAGTATGACACCTTTCCCCAACGTAAGGTTCTCCCATAAGGGAACTAGACGTTTGACACTATGATAGCTCACATAGTGTATGTCAGTTAGAAGAACCTCCCTAATAGCAAAGCTTAACAAATCAGTTTTTAAAAGAATTCTCTACAGAATAGAGTAATTGCAATAGAAAAGAACAATAGAAAAGCTTTTAGAAACTAAGTGTAAAGGCTCATCATTTTAATCAGATATTGTTTTCCATAAGTCATTAGCTATGATATTTTAGTTTTTAGTCTACAGATACAAAGGTGAGCCCCTTTTACACTTAGTTTAAATGATTTGAAAAAGGACTTGACTTCAATCCGACTTATTTCACTAGTAGAAAGAGTAAAAGAATAGTTTTCAGAACTAAATGTTATGACTCACTAGATTTATGCTGTATGTTTTGCTATTCATAGTTACGATTTCTTTCTTTTTTTCAGATATTCCAGCTTATGTGAGCCATCTACATTTAGCATACATATTTGATGAATTTTGATAACATTGAGATATTTCTACTTGTGAATTCACCTCCACATGCTCAGTACATTCCAAAAGTACTGATCCACATATATGTCTATGTGCTACATTGTCTTTTAATGTAGGTTTAAGTGCTCAGTTTCAGCAACATGATTGACCATGAGCTTCACTAGCTATATCTCAATAGTTGGTAAGTCCTCATGGCTTGGGGACCCAGTTATTCAGATTACTACCTTTCCAAATTAGCTTATTCAGTTATGTCAAACAGTTCGAGTCAGTTGGGGGTTTGTCCTAGCAACTCTCTAGTAGTAGCATTAGAGGCTTGTCCAACTATTAGATACATTTTAGATTTTTAGTTTTAGTTCTTTGTATTTTCTTAGTTAGGTATTTTCATACATTAGATACAGATCAATTCAGTTTATTTTAGATAGTATTTTAATATTTTCTCATACTGCATGCTTATATGACCTTATTTCAGTCATCAAAATGGGTAATAGGCTTTTAGGGTTAGCTCAGTACTACTTATAGTTCAGAGCATCATATTGAATCTCGGGAGTCATTGTCAAGCTGTTACAAACTTAGTATCAGAGACAAAGGTTATAATACTTCTATGGAGTTAGACAAGTTGCATTACGTAAAGCCTTGATCATGGTTGTAAAGCACACCACATTTCTGAGCAAGAGGCTATAGGATGTTTTAGGAAACCATCTTTTCTTACTTGATCTATCGTGCTTACACTGTCTCTATCTTCTTTTAACTCATGCTCTTACATGATAGTTAAATATGCCTCTTCACCGTGCTAATACACCCAGAAATGATAACCAGCCACCCAAGCCTACTGACCCACTAATACACCCAGAAATGATAACCAGCCACCTAAGCCTACTGACCCTCTGAATGACAATGTATCCTATGCTAAAATTCAAGCTGCCTTTCAAGTATTAGCCCAAGCTATAATTGCCAATGTTTAGGGCAACCATTAGGTGGCAGTCCCACTTTAGCAAAATAGGGATTTAGCAACAGCCAGAATTCATGACTTTTTTAGAGTGAATTCGCCTGAGTTTTTTGGGTCAAAGACTGGTGAGGACCCATAGCTTTACTTAGATGAGATGATGAAGATCTCCTAGATTATTCTTTTTACTAAAGAGGAGAGTGTAGAGTTGGCATACTATAGGCTGAAGGATGTAGCGTATGATTGGGTGGTTATGCGAAAAAATAGTAGAGCTAAAAATGTAGGTACTATGAGTTGGCAGGTGTTTTAGGATGCATTTCTAGATAAGTTCTTTCCACTTGAAATGAGAGAAGCTAAGGTAGAGGATTTTTTGACCCTGAGGTAGAGATTGATGGCTATGAAGGAGTACTACCATAAATTCAATCAATTGTCTAAGTATGCCCATGATACGATGGCTGGCCCAAGGGATGAGTAAGTTTATCACTGGAGTATCTGGTTTGGTAGTCAAGGAGTGTAGGACTGCCATGCTTATTGGGAATATGGATGTGCTAACCTGATAATTCATGCATAACAAATTAAGGTAAAAAAGCTTAAGGAAAGAGAGAGGGGAAATAAGAAAACTAGAACATGGTAGTTTGATTATGGCCAGACTATGTTTGGAGGGTGAAATCATTCATAGTTTCAGAATCGTTTATCTATGCTAGCTTTGTCTTCAGCCAGTTCTCCCACCCTAGTGCTAGGAAGTTTTAGTGGGGTAAGAATTCTATGTCCAAGTTTCAAAATAGTGTGAGTGGAAAACCCAGTTATCCTGCATGTACTAAGTATGGTAAGAATTATCTTGGTGAGAGCTTAATGGGATAGTAAGACTATTATGGTTATGGTAAGTTGGGTCATGGAATCAAAAAGTGTCTGCATGCTAAGCAGGGAAATAGGGATGCTCGTCTCAAGACTCAGGCTACTAGTGCACCAGCTCCTCTAGGCCTCCCAGTATCTCCTCAGGGTGCATCATCAAGTACTCGTGGCAGTCAATGCTAGAATCTGTTTTATACTTTACCATCCCATCAGGAGCGGATTTTTATGTATTGTTAGACCTCGGTTTGAGTTTCTCTTATGTGACCCCACTAGTTGCAGTAAATTTTGAAGTAGGTCCTAAAAAGCTTTCTGGGCCCTTCTTGGTTTCTACCTCAGTGAGTGAGTCATTTGTTACCAAACAAATCTATAGAAAGTGTCCTATCTCTATTATTTATAAGATCGTGTTAGAAGACTTAATAAAGTTAGATATGGTCGACTTTGAACATATTCTTGGTATGGATTGGCTCCATTCCTATTATGCATCTATAGATTGTTGCACCCGAGTGATGAAGTTTCAGTTTCCAGATAAACCTGTTTTTGAGTGGGAAGGTAATTTGGTGTCTCCCAAATGTCATTTTATATCCTATATTAAGGTTAGGAATTTGATCTTAAAAGGGTGTATCTATCATCTATTTCGAGTCAAAGACACAAAGTCTGAGGCTCCAATAGTTCAGTCAGTCCTTCTAGTCAATAAATTTCTAGAAAATTTTCCTAAAGATTTTCCAAGGGTACCTCCTAATAGGGAAATAGAATTTGGTATTAACCTTCTCCACGATACTCATCCCATTTCTATTCCTCCATATCATATGGCTCTAGCTAAGATTAAAGAGTTAAAAGAGAAGCTTAAAAATATCCTAGATAAAGGTTTCATAATGCCCAGTGTCTCTCCATGGGGTGCTCCCATCTTCTTTGTGCAAAAGAAAAATTGTTCTTTGAGAATGTGCATTGACTATCGTCAGCTAAATAAAGTCACAATTAAAAACAAGTATCCTCTTCCTAGGATTGATGACTTATTCGACCAACTCCAAGGCACAAGTTAATTCTCCAAGATAGACCTTACATTCGATTATCATAAGCTTAGAGTAAGGGAATGTGATATCCCAAAGACCCATTTTAGAACTCATTATGGTCATTTTGAGTTTCTAGTCATGTCCTTCGGGCTAACAAATGGTCCAACAACCTTCATGGACTTGATGAATAGAATGTTCAAATAGTATCTGGACATATTTTTCATCGTATTTATTAATGATATCGTTGTTTATTCCCATACTGAGGATGACCACGTAAAATATCCTAGAATTGTGTTGCAAACTCTTATAGATCACCAGTTGTTTTCCAAATTCAGCAAATGTGAATTTTGACTAAGGTCAGTAGCTTTCCTCGGTCATATTTTTTCTAGTGAGGGGATTACAGTTGATCCCTAAATCATGAAGCAGTAAGAAACTTTCCTAGACCTATCTCTCTATCAGACATTAGAAGTTTCTTAGGTTTAGCTAGCTATTACAGGCATTTCATTGAGGATTTCTCATCTATTGTGTCCCCTGTGTCTAGATTAACTCAGAAGAAAGTTAACTTTCAGTGGTCAGACTCCTGTGAGAAAAGTTTTCAGGAGTTGAAGACTCGACTCACTTTGGCTCTAGTTTTTGCACTACCTCATGGTACAAATAAGTTCATTGTATATTGTGATGCTTCTAAAGTCGGCTTGGGTTGTGTTTTGATGTAGATAGGCTAGGTTATAGCCTATGCCTCTAGGCAGCTTAAGCTTCACGAAAAAAATTACCCTACTCATGACCTTGAGTTAGCTATTGCTGTACTTGCATTAAAAAATTTAGAGGCACTATCTTTATAGGGTGCATATTGATGTGTTTTTTGACCACAAAAGTTTGCAGTATGTATTTACCTAAAGTAAGTTAAATCTTCGTCAGAGAAGGTAGTTAGAATTGTTGAAAAATTATTACATGAGTATGTTATATCAGCTACATAAGGCAAATGGTGTGGAAGACGCTCTTAGTAGACTATCTATGAGCAATGTTGCTCATGTGGAGAATGAGAGAGAACTAGTTCAGGATGTTCACCAGTTAGATAGATTGGGTGTGAGGTTGCTTGAATCAGCTGAGGGAATGTTTGGATTCAGAGTAGTTCATAATATTCTCTAGTTTCTGAAGTGAAAGAGAAGCAGGATAGGGATTCTTGTTTTGTCAAACATAAGGGGTCAGTGAAAGACCAAAAAGTAGAGGTTTTCTCCCAAGGTAAATATGGTGTGTTGAGGTACCAGAGTAGATTATGTGTGCCATGTGTTGAAGATTTGAGGTAGCGGATTATGGCAGAAGTGAATGGTGTGCATTGCTCCCTTCATCCAGAAGCCACCAAGATGTACCACGACTTATGGGAAGTCTATTGGTGGAGTGGTATGAAGAAAGATATGGTTGAATTTGTAGCCAACTGTGTGACTTGTCAACAGGTTAAGATAGAGCACCAATGACCGGGTGGTACTTTAAGATAGAGCCAAGTGTGTGACTTGATAGATTGACCAAATGAGCTCACTTCTTGATAGTTCACACATCCTACACAGCAGAGGATTATGATAAGTTGTATATCAGAGAGTTGGTCAGATTGCACGGAGTTCCATTGTCCATCATCTCAGATAGGGGAACTCAGTTACCTCTCAGTTTTGGAAAGCCTTAAGAAGGATCTTGGTACCCAAGTTCATTTTAGTTCAGCTGTTTACCCGCAGACAGATGGTCAAGCAGAGTGGACCATTCGGACCTTAGAGTATTTGTTGAGGGCATGTGTTTTTGCTTTCAAAGAAAGTTGGGATTACCACTTGCCATTGATTGAGTTTACCTACAACAACAGACACCATTCTAGCATTCAGATGGCCCCATTTGTAGCTCTATATAGGCGAAGATGTAGGTCACCAGCCAATTGGTTCAAAGTGGTTGAGTCCACTTTGATTAGGCCAGATATGGTGTTTGAATCCATGGAGAAAGTTATGTTGATTCAAGAGAGATTGAAAGTAGAACAGAGCCGTCAGAAATATTATGCAGACGTAAGAAGAAGAGATCTTGAGTTTGAGGTTGATGATCTTGTTTATTTGAAGGTTTCACCCATGAAGGGAGTAAAGATATTTGACAAAAAGAGGAAGCTTAGTCCCCGGTATGTAGGTCCTTACAGGATTTTGAGTAATGTGGGGAAAGTAGTGTATGTGCTTGAGCTATCCGCAGACTTGTCATTAGTTTACCCAGTGTTCCATGTATCCTTATTGAAGAAGTGCATGGACGAATCAGCTGTTATTGTCCCTCTAAAAAGCACAGATATTCAGAATAGTCTCTCATATGAAAAGCTTCTAGTAGAGATTCTTGATCACCAAATCTATAGACTAAGGAACAAAGAAGTTCCTTTGGTCAAAGTTCCGTGGAGAAATCAGTCTGTTAAGGGTGCCACTTAGGAAGCAGAAGAAGACATATGAACCAAGTACCATCACCTCTTCTCCAGAAACTCAGATTCAGACAAAGGTAACAATCTTCCTTAATTAAGTTCATTTCCAGTCTCAGTTTCATTGATATGGTTATCTTTATGTCAATTCATGCACTCACAGATTTGTTCAGTAGATCATCATGCTTTAGATTCAGTCATATAGATTTGTTTTCAGTTGTGCATGCCAGTATATAGTCTCAGTTCTCTAGTAGCTTAAGTTTAACTAGTCTCATTTAAGGATGAATGTTCTCAAGGGGGATATATTGTAATACCCAATATTATTTCTAGTTTAATTCAGATCACAAGAGGCACATTAGACACTTAGGACCTTAAATTTAACTAAGTGCTGAAGACTTGATCTCACTTTTGGCCTCTACAATTTAACCACTTTATTCTCGACTTTTTTGACCTTGGAATGTCAATTTCAATGTTGTTTCATGATTTGGGTAGTCCATAGTACCTCTGGGGTGAGTTTCAGAATTTTCAGAGAAGGATTGGGGCATGTTTGGCTGGCATAGTGAGCAATGTAATACATCACTAATCGCGTCGGTACCCAGTTTTTGTGTGTTAAATGGTAGGTTATGGGAGGTATTTGAGTCATTTGCCCTCACCCAAATCCGTCCAAAACACATAAGTTTAGCCCCAAATAGCATAGATACTTCATTAGTCGTCTTTTTCTTCTCCAAGAACAAAACCTTAGCTCTAAGAATCAAGAGCAATCCCATAACTCCTACTCCAAGAGAGCTTATAATCCAAAGTTCTGGGTTTAAGATCTTCAAGGAGAATCTTCAAGAACACCATTAAAGAGTCGAAGGTTCAAGCGTTTACATTCAATTCATCAAGCAAGTTATGTGGGGTTATCAACAAGGATCCTTTTGCATCCTTTTACCTAAAAACTAGTTTTCAACTTTTAATTTATGTGACTTTATATGATTTATAGTTTAGGGTTCATACCCAATTATCATTATTTGAAGATATTGATTTTTCAAGTGGTTAAATATTGAATTGTCTCTCTACTTTTGCATGTTTATGTGTGTATGATGATTTTATATACATGGAAAGTTAAATTTCACTATCTTGACTAGAATTACGCAAGAATTTCAAGATTTTGATTATTGAGCATCACTTTATGATAATTTGACATGAGTTTGATTATGGTTTAGTATTGATATTTTAAGAAGATGATTCCTTTAACTATCCCATGATTAGTTTACATTCAGATTTTTCTGAAAAAATTTGATCTTTTGATCCTTACTTAAGATATGGAATCCACTTCACAATTTTTATTTCAATTTTTATTACAGTTTTAAAGTAAATAGATACATAACTGGTTTTCATAGTAAACCGTTATGCTAGTTTTAAAGTGGATTTCCTACAGAATGAGCATAAATATTAAATAGATTAGTATTTAGCACCAAGTGGGAAGTATGGGTTTAGTGTATCCTACTTTTCCAAAACTACGAGCCAACGTAGGTACAGATATAGAATATTTCCATTTATAATGATAACAGATATAGATTGTGATCACTTAGATTAGGTAATACTCCTTGACAAGGGTATGACACCTTTCCCCAACATGAGGTTTTCCCATAAGGGAACTAGACATTGGATGCCATGATAGCTCACATAGTGTATGTCGGTTAGAAGAAACTCACGAATAGCAAAGTTTTATAGAATAGTTTTTAAAAGAATTCCCTATAGAACAATGTAATTGCAATAGAAAAGAACAACAGAGAATCTTTTAGAAACTAAGTGTAAAGGTTCACGATTTTATTCAGATATTGTTTTGCATAAGTCATTAGCTATGAGATTTTAGTTTTTAGTTTACAAATACAAAGGTGAGCACCTTTACACTTAGCTTATATGGTTTGACAACGGACTTGAATTTAGTCCTACTTATTTCACTAGCAGAAAGAATAAAAGTACAGTTTTTCAAAACTAAATGTTATGGCTCACTAGATTTATGCAGTATGTTTTGCTATTCATGGTTATTATTTCTTTCAGTTTTTCAGATATTTTGTCTTATTTGAGTCATCTACATTTAGCATGCATGTTTTACGAATTTTGATAACATTGAGATATTATTTCAATTTATGCCTTCACCCCCACATGCTCAGTACATTCCAAAAATACTGATCCACATATATGTCTATGTGCTACATTGTCTCATAATGTAGGTTCAGGTGCTCAGTTCTAGCAGCGTGATTTATCATGAGCATCTCTAGCTACATCCCAATCGTTGGTGAGTCATCATAGTTTGGAGACCCAGTTATTTAGATTTTTAGCTTTCCAAATTAGTTTATTCAGTTATGTCAGATAGTTCGAGTCAGCTGGGGGGCCTTTCCCAATGACTCTCTAGTAATAGTATTAGAGGCTTGTCCGACTATTAGATACATTGTAGATTTTCCATGTTAGTTTTTTGGATTTTCTTAGTTAAGTATTTTCAGACATTACATGCAGATAAACTAAGTTTAGTTCAGACAGTATTTCAGTAATTTCTCATACCTCATGCTTATATTGCCTTATTTGAGTCATCGGAATGAGTAACAGGCTTTCAGAGTTATCTCGGGACTACTTCTAGTTTAGAGCTCTATGTGGCGTCCTGGGACTCATTTTCGGGGTGTTACAAAAATGTACCCATGGGTTATATTGGTTTAGTTCCCTGTGCTGAAAGTGCCCCAACGCGTCTTAGATGCACAAACCAGAGGTATCAAGGAAGACCAAGGAATTCCCCGACCCCACGTTAATCCACGATATAAATATATCAAGATTGTGAACCATGTATATAGGTCATCAATACCAAACCTCATGTTATCCTACATGAGTTTCCAGTTCAAATAATTCAAGACCCACATCTTCATGGCTTAGATTCATAACCCCCATTACGCCTAAATCAAAACAAGTTTCACATAACTCATTCATTAACCAAAGAATTATACACTAAGGCATTCAACAGGTATCTTCATACAATAGGCTTGCAAGCTTATAACTATGCTAAACAATTCTATTACTTGGAGAATGACTTAACCCCCTTTTTGTTTATCGAATCCACTCAGGAGAATGCCTTGACGCCCAAGGTTTTTATTCAGTCAAAACATGGACAATAAGGCCTTCAAAATCCATGTTCAATATTTTGACCATTTATACAATGCAATAGTATAGATGAACAAGTCAAACCATGTGATAAATCAATATTTCAAATCCAATTACATAAATAAGTTGAGGAACACAATTTACAAACCAATTTCTATACGAAAATCATCAAATTGGGGGTATGCATCGAACCTCTTCACATTAACCATCCCTATGCACCCCAACAGGTTTTAAAATATGTAAGAAAACATCACCAATTTTGTTCCAACTATGGACAATCATTTTGAAACCCACAAACCGATATTCATCAACCATAATTAAATTCAGGTAGAAATACTTTAAACATATTCTTTTAATAAAATAAACTTTGTAGAAGAGTAACATGTCTTAGATACACGAGAATTGGAAAGTAATTCGGTGCTTGGGTCCCAGAGGATGAATATACGATGAAATCATTATGCTTTCTTGGGGTTTTGAGTTTGAGAGTCTAATTGGAGAAATTAATGTCTTAAAACAAAAAGGAATAGGATATATAATGTTTAAGGGTCATACATAGTTGAAAGGACCCCAATATCCCTCATCCTATATAAATAAAACAAAACTGCATGGATTTTACATAGGGGCATGGCACGAACATTATAACGTAGTTTACCCTCCATACCACAAACCCTAATGTAGTGATTATCCTCTGTGTCACAAACCCTATCACAAAGATTATCCTCCGTGAGGCTCACTTCCTTCGCGGTCAAAAACCACCCTGAACTCTATTTGAAGATTCTAAAACTCTCTTGGGACACCTTATTCACTACCTAAACACAATTTAAGTCATAATCAATATTTTAAAAAAGGGAGGTCCAAATATAATATGCTCTAAATTTTGAGGGTGTTACATACACCTACTTCATCTAAGACAATATCAACTTTATTATCAAATTAGGGGCACATCAATAGATTTCTTGATCATGGTCGTAGCATTGGCTTCATCTTTAAAAACCCTAGCCTTTTCATTTAGAAAGCCCGATAGGATACCTCATACTATCTATCTTATTTAGCAGTTGTATCTTGGTATTGCCCTTTAGCTACCTAAGCTTGCTCTCATTGTTGGGATTCACAAGCCTAAGTTATTCTTTAGAAAACTTTTGAGTTGTGGCTTACTTTGGAGTATCTTGGATACTTGTTTAGCCATTTTCCTCAAAGTAATTTCATGTTCGAGATCGATTAGAATTAGGGAATTTCCTTGACTTTGAGTGTTGGGCATACATAAGCCCTAACCCTAAGAGCAAGAAAAAATCAATTCAAAAAGTAAATCAAGAAATAATGAATAATGATCAAAGAATTGAAATTGATCTAATCATAAATCGTATTCCTAACAATAACATTCACAATTTTATGTCTCCCAAACTACACTGCGTACTGAAGTATAACACGACCATTGATCAAATGTAGAACCCAACCGAGGTTTGGGTCGATTCCACAGGAAATATGACTAGATGCTAGGTTAATGTGATTTTGTAACTATTAATCTGTTTTTTACAAGGAAGGCTCTTAATAAAAACTAAATAGTTTATAAATCATGTAACAGGTAACAGCGTTCAAAATTTGTTATGTTGTAATCAATTAGTGATAATAGACTAGGATTTTGTTTTACATGATTTCATAACTTAGTAAGATTGTGTGCTAGTAACTTTTCTGGTTCTTAGAATTCAAAATTGGCAAGTTAGGTTCACCTAAATAGTTGGTCCCTATCTAGATGAATATAACTCAGTAACTTGGTCCATCTGTGAGTGTTTTCTTTACTAACCCTTACTTTAGATCTCAGATTAGTTATTCCTACAAAAGGTTCAAGTTATCAGATGAAGGTTAGTAGCCTCAAATCTCCATTGGTGATAAACTTTTCCATTCATCAACCCTTTGATCCAGCAAGTAAGATTAAGGTAAGTTTTAGTGTTAGCAACCATTAAAAGGTAATAAATATGAAGAGAATAAGAATAAATCAATAAAAACCATTCAAGAATCACTAAGTACTTTAGACTACTTTGTTAATTCATAACGATTTTCACAACCCTAGTTGTGGGATTTAACTGTTTATGTTCATAATATCATAATAAGAATTTGTAGAACAACAATAATATACTTATGAAACAAATAGAAGTAACCCAAAATCTAGAATTATCAAAGAGAACTTATTATTCAAAATCAATATATGAAATAGTCTCCAAAAACCCAAGAACAATGTAAACCAAAACAGTGTAATACTTTGCTAGGGTGTAAGAGTGTGTAAGCTATAAAACAAAACCTATAAATGATACTTATAGACATTAAAAAAATCTATCCTAAAACAATTGGGGAATAGAATCAAAACCTCTTCAAGGTTTGTGTTTAATTATAGGCCTGTGATATGGGATTAGGCCTTTGTAGTTCACATATTCTTCAAATATCCATGAGTCAAATATACAGCCCATAGTGTCTCTTCCTCGACCATACTATAGATCATGGTTTCAATATACAGAATTCCTCTTTTTAGGTCTTTCTTATCACGACTCTCTAAATCTAGTTTGTGGTCTTTTTTCCACGGCCTGTAGAAAGACCACATGTTGTATGAGTCCAATTTTTAGTTCTTGACTTCCATTCTTTGATTTAAACCATGGTTTATGGTAACAGTGTTTAGATCTTACTGTGCCATGAGCCAACTTAGTCTAATTCAACCTATTTTTCAACTCTTTCATTTTGAGACATATTTTTCCTATTCGAACAAACAAATGCACATCAGCTTTATCAAAAAGTGATTAAGAATTTACTATAATCCCATGACTCTTTCATCAGAAGTGTCATAAAACCATGACATATCAGGCATCAGATTAATGTTTGCACCAAGATCACATAACACCTTTGCAAAATTGAATGCCCCAATAGTTTAAGAAATAGTGAAGCACCATGAACGTATTTTATCTACATAAGAGAATAAGACGCTATACAACTATGGTGGTTCAAATTATTATCTAGCTTAAAGTTTACGGTTCTCTTCTCCGTAACTAGATCCTCCATAAATTTTACATAACCAGGCATTTGCTCATGTGTCCCCACAAATAGGATGTTCATGCATAATTGTTTTAACATGGATATGCACTTGCGGAATTTTTAATCTTAAACCTTCTACCTCAAATGTTTTGGGAATGGAGGAGGAGGTTTTGAAATAGGTGACTATATTTTTATGACCTCCATTTCCTTCCCCTTATCAACAACAGTCTCTTTAGCATAAACTATAGATATTTTTGTTCCTATATATTCTTATCAACCACAACTTGCTCTTCATCATCATCCATATTATTTTGCGCAAGATAATTTTTCACAACAACCACATCATCATCATAAAAACAACGGGGAAAGTTGTTCATACAATTGTTTTCTGCTCCTACTAGTAACAAAAATATAATAATTCTTATTTCTTGAATTTAAACAGTGTCATTTGAAGAAGTACCATTCTTTTTTTACTTAGTGTTGCAGGGAGTTGCCCCATTTTCTTCTTTATATTCTAAATGGTGGTGGAATAAGAGTCAATGACTTGGGTCACATCAGAAATCTCTCCACAAATCTCCCTAACCTTAGTATCAGTGGACTTTACCCATTTTAGCACCTTAGCTATCATTTCATGTATATTTAAATTACTTAATTATTAAATTATTAAATTAATTATGCGAAGACCATTTAATAATTGCTTACCAGAAAGCAAATGGGATAAATTAAAAACACCAATA